>NW_026558368.1:0-228154 GCF_026930045.1 Uloborus diversus
TATTCGATCGTTCAGAAAGTCTAAACTTGTTTTTGTGTCTAACTTCACACCTAGGTTACTTTTCTTCATTTAACTCAAAAGTTACTTCATGAATTTGCTTTTTATCTTCCTCAACTCTTGTTAATATTTCATTGCTGCAATTGTCAACACAAAATAAGTTTCTTGTAACAATTATTTTATTGCTTTCTTTATCCAATACGAGATATCCTTTTGATTTTTCTGCGTACCGAGAAATATACCTTTTCCTTTATTTTCCAATTTCTTCCTTTTTACAGATGGTATATAATATACAACATTGCTACCAATTATTTTAAGGTGTTGAACTGTCAGTTTTCTTCCATTCCTATTTCGTAGGGAATCAAATTGCAAGCTTTTGTTAGTAAACTATTTGGGAAATAGCACAATAGCACGCTGTAATTGCTGCAGCTCCGCGAAACTTATGATTTAATTTAGAATCTTCTAGTATGCATTTGACCATTTCAACCAAATATCTGTTTCGTCTTTCCGTGACTCCATTTTGAGCTGAAGAATACGGTACTGTTAGCTGGTGCTGTATATCATTCGGTGCGAAGTAATTCTTCAGCCTCTAATTTACGAATTCCCCACTTCGATCGGTACGTATTACTTTAGGAGTTCTTTCGAACTTCGTTTTTACATAATTGAAGAATTCTATTATCTTATCTTCTATTACCTTATCCTTCACTTTTCTGTCTTAGCAAATGAACAGTAAGAAATCTTGACTTGTCATCTATCAATGTCAATATGTAACGCATCCCACTTGGAGTTTGCTGGGGAAATGTTTCACGAAGATAAGAGTGAATAAGATCTCCAACTTTCAATGCTCTATTTTCTCTTTGCTGTGGATATGGAGTTTGAACAATCTTTGTCTTTACACAACATAAACATAGCATTTTGTATTTAGTGTATCATTTTAAGACCGGTAACTAAATGTTCATTCTGCAGTTGCTGAATCGCTCGAGGCTCATTCTCACGACGATCAAATATTCTGTGCCACATATGCATACAACTTACATGCGATTCTTCTGTAACTTTACTTGCAATTTCAATAGTGTCTAATTTGTACAAATCATCTTCTGAACATCCTTTAGTGATAATTTCATTATCTTTTTTAATTGTGTACATACTGGATCCAATTGTAATTAAATAGTTATTCTGATCAAGACACTTGGCAGGTAATAAATTACTATCTAAGTCAAGAATGTACGATACGTTGCATACTTTTTATTTTCTTGGTTTCTTTATCTGTGCTTTCATAGTCAATAAAATAATCTCCTATTCCTTTATTATCCAATAGCTTTCCACTAGCAACTCTAACGTTTCCTTGTTTTGACTTCATATTTCCAGAAAAGAATTCTCTATCATTCTTCATGTTTGCAGAACAAACCGATTCAATATACCAATTTTTAAAGGAATTTTCAGAATTAGTTTTAAACCATTGAACATCTTTATCTTCTAAATGTTTACGTTACGTATTGTCATCTAACATTGTCTTGGCTTTATTGTCTTCTAATTTACGCTGCTCCGCCTTCAACAAATAACAAAATTTCTTTACACGATTAGGTTCCGTACAAAAATGACAATCTCTTCTAAATTTATTTTCAAGCATCGTCTTAGGATATCCAGTTTTAACTTTAGATTTTACCGCTGTTTTTAACGCATTTTGCCCAAAATTGAACTTTCTGTTTCTTCCCTACGTCTATATATAGGAACTAATTTTCCTTTCACGTATTCTAATTACGATTCTCCAAAAGTCGCGCTTTTAAACTTGTAATTACCGAATCATAATTTTCAGGCATTCCACAAAATAATACTGCTACTATATTATCTTCAGGAATAATTTTTTCAAAATTCTAAGTTGATCGACAACTTCTAAAATAATTTGAATATAGTCTTCCATGCTAAAAAACTCTTCGTATTTTAATGTATATAATTTGTTTTGCAAAAATAACTTGGTATTCAAATACTTCTGTTCATAAACTTCACTCAAGGAATTCTGCATACCTTTAGCTTCATGCTTGATATCAATCAACTGGTTACCTTCTACACACAGCGTAGTTTTAGCTCGCGCTGATTTATGAGCATTCTATCAATCACCTGCTTTTTCAGGCATATCATGCACTATTACGTTCCACAAGTCTTTATCAATCAAGTACATTTCAATTTTAAACTTCCAAACCTCAATGTGTGCCGTTAACTTTCATGAAAGATACTTCTTCTTCCGCCTTTATACAAACACTCCGGTCAAAATTTGCTATTTATCTGTAGAGATACGCCTGGGACCGAAAATTAAATTATTCAGCAGCGTTCAGCAATATTCTCATATTTTTTTTTATTTTGTCTTAAAGTAAAACTGGCGAAAAAATAACACATTTAACGTATAACGTAACTACAACACACAGCACATCAACAACATGGAATGAAACTGTTACATTATATTCAGAAGAATGCAGCACGTACAAAACTTAAAGAATGCTGCTGAACTAAAATTCCGATAAGAAAACATTAAGTAAAAATTATGTGAATGAAGCCGATTGTTTTGAAATAAATTTTAAAACTTAAATCTAACAATTTGTGCATTTCGTTTTCGATGAGTTGGCACCAAAATAAATCCATTGATATAAAAACTTGGACTCAAGAGAAATATTAATGTAATACTAGGAGGCTCCGCCTCCAGCTCGTTTTGCTCGTCAACCCCAATTCTTAACCTGTGGTGGTTCAATGCCGCCTGCGGCTGGTGGCAATTTTTTCTTTTGCTTTTACCCTTGCATTCATTGAGGACATCCAGGAGAGAAGACGTCCTCTGGACTGGATGTCGGTCGTCTTAAGGTTGGAGTGATGAGACAGGGCGAAAATGTTATTTCCTTGATGTCTGGTATAAAACGGTACCAGTATTGACTTGGTAGACATTGTGATTTTGGGTAAGATCGGGACCGTCGTTAGATCACTAGCGACGGTCACGGTAAAATACGATTAACTCACGCCCACACGGAGACAAATGCGCTCAGATTTTAATAGTATGGATAAATGAATAAGATTAGCGGGTAGAATGAAGGCGATGAATCGATGTGTTTATGTACAAAATGATTCCCCTCCACTTCCCTTCCATCCATCCCTCAGTTGTCCTTTTAAAGAAAGTTAACTCCAAATATACTTAAAATGTGTTTGTATATTATGAACAATTTATCCTTTTATCAATTGCAGTAATAAAATAAATTTGAATCTATAGGGTGATCAGAAATTCAGGCTCTTTAAAGCCTAATACTTGAACTATCTTTACTAATAATAAAGCTGAAAGTATTTCTGGATTTCTGTCTGGATGTCCGGATCGCTCTCTGTCTCGCTCTTTGTGATGCGCATAGCGCTTAGACCGTTCGACCGATTTTCATGAAATTTGGCACAAAATTAGTTTGTAGCATGGGGTGTGCACCTCGAAGCGATTTTCTGAAATTTCGATTTTAATTTTCTATTCCAGTTTAAGGAACATTTTACCGAGCAGATTATCATAACGTGGACGATTAAATTACCAAATTATAATAACGTAGAACCGTAATACGGGCGAGCAAATTGGCGAGAAATTCACCATCCATTATTTGTAAATATACAGGCGAACCAAATAACCTTATAATTTTCTACGTGCCAAGCCGTGAGGCTACCACCAGTTTGTAATAAAACGATGCAGTTTGAACTAATACTTAGAGATTTGGGGATTTTCGTTTGTAATAAGAAATATTTTATATCTGCATTTTTGTCTAATTGGGGTGCTAGTGTTTTATGTGGAATGCAATCTTCAGCGCGAAAGAAGCAAACGAATTAGCTGTATAATATCTAGGATGTTGCTTTAAGAAACTTTTTTGCACAGGCTAGTTTCGAGGATTCCACTGATTGAATTTAAAGCCGATTTTAATGAAATTTTGTCTTGGAACTTCTGTGCCTAATCAAGTCATCTTGATTTGATTAAACTCTATTAGTAAAACTTTTACAAAAGAGTCCGTAAGCTACACTTTAACATATCGTTGCCTCAGAGCAACAGTAAGATATCTTAGTGTAAGTTCTGGGATTGGATAACTTACTGTTGCTCTGAGGCAACGATATGTCAATTACCTCTAAAATGCCTCTCAACTCGATGATGTTTTCTATTTTCTGACTGTTGTAAATATCAATGATGGAAAAAACGTTAAATATTTGTAATTGAAACACTTGTGTGAAATGAGTTGTGCTGTAACATTGTTTCATTAGTTCCACTGCATGGCCACTTTTTGGTCAAATTATAACTGATAAAAAATAACAGTTATAAGCAATAATCCCTCGTGTTTTTCAGCAAGTCTGTGTAAACCATATATTTTTATTGTAAATAGTCATGTGGGTTTTAAAAAGTCTGCCGACTTTTGAATCACCGTTTATGTTTCGCAACTGTGCTGAATTTCCAGAAAAAAAAAACCTTTTTTGTTAGTATAAAAAAAATTGTTTTAAGGAGTTGGGTAGCTGTCTCATCCTGCTATTAGCTGCACACTTGGCGAGATATTAGGGTCAGACAATAAATAACGAGTCGGAGGCTATAAAACGGATTTTATTCGACACTCTTCAAAAATACTGATCGAAATTGCTTCAACATTTATCCCACTAGGGAATAAGCCACATAATTTCGTGCTCATAAAAGTTCTTTGGCTGCTGCTGGAACCAATTACGCCCACACTCCTTTACTTCATCGTCCGAATGAAATCGTTGTCCCCGAAGTGCCTTCTGGAGTTCTCTAAAGATGTGGGATCACATGTGGATAGATCTAAGGGTTTAAGACTTCTAACTTAAATTTCTGCATTTTTTTTTTTTTTTTTTTTTTTGCATTGGCTGCCTGTGGTCCAGCGTTACCGTGCAACGGATAAAAGCGCGTGAAAGTTTACCGGAACCACACACAGCCAATGCTAAAAAGGAACTTTTACGGAAATTTAGGAAGCCTTGAACCACCAACCTTAGTCCAGATCTATCCCCACGTGATGCCACATTTGGGGGACGCTAGAAGGCAGTTCGAGGACAACGATTTCATTCAGAAGATGAAGTAAAGGAGTGCGTGTCTAATTGATTCCAGAAGCAGCCTTATGACTTCTGTGAGCACGGAAAAATGCGACTAATTTCCCAGTGAAATAAGTCTTTAATCAATTTCTGTCAGTACTTTTTAAAAGGATGGCGAACAAAATGTTTTACAGCCTCTGATTCGTTATTCATTGACTGACCCTCATGAACTTTAGCGGGTTTTTCCATAATTCCTCCGGGGTTTGGGAGGTTAATTTATGAGAACATATTTCCAAGCCTCGGGGGATTTACTTAAATTTATACAGATTACCTTACGATTTTACAGCAATTTTTATTGATACAAACGGAATACATAAACAGTTGTATGGAGGTGAGTCTATTATCCAACATTATTAAAATGACAGGGAAGTAGTTAGTGCTTAAAAATACAATGAGAAATAAAATAAAATACAATGAGAAATAAAATACAGGCGTCCCTAGTATAACACGGTACTTCTACAATACGGTTTCGATATTAAAAAATACCTAATTTGCAATTATTTTAAAGTATTATAAGTTTCGATAATACACGGTACAAAACTTGAATTTAACACAACAGAGACATCGCTCCTAAAGGGACATAAATCCATGTTTAAAACCACCTTGCAGTTAATGATGAGATATCTCGTCCATTTAACATGTAATTCTGTGACTGGCCAACCGCAAGGGAGTTAAATAATTTGAAGTTTTCTCTACAAGGGGTGGTCCTTTGTCCCTCTCGCGAAAAAGCTGAGATTGAAATACTTATAGTTTTTACTTATGAAATAAACTTATAAAGGGTGTCCCAAAATGAACGCAAGATTTGAATTTGCCGCCATTTTTGCAATAAATGGTTGGCAGCCCTGAAAAAAGAACAATTTGACAACTAAGAGTTTAGGGTAATCACAAATGGAGCGTTATACGATACAATAACGCGCTTTCATTATTGAATAATTGTTTCAAAAATAATGAAAGTTGAGACTGGTCAAGCAGTTACTGTTATTGGCGCTCGGTATCGCAACACGGTAATGCACGGGTGGTTGTGGGCTTGTTGACATAGACCTTTCAATTCAAGTAACCCCATAAGAAGAAATTTAAAAATGTTAAATCACACGATCTAGGGTGCCAATTCTGATGACCGAAATGAGAGAGTATGCGCGACTAGGAAATGCCTCATGCAGTCATTGAAATGTTTCACTCCCTCTAGCTGTATGGTACAATAACACCCCATTTTTACTAACCCTAAACTCTCAACTGTCAAACTGTTCTTTTTTCATGACTGCCAACAATTTATGGAAAAAAAGGTGGCAAATTCAAATATTGCGTTAATTTTGGGACACCCTTTATATAGTACGCTAAAGAATACAGATACTTTGAAAAAATTATCTCGAACATTTAAAGGGCCGAAAGCACTATATACATCTAAATTGGATGTAAAGCTATAAATTATCGCTCCATAGCCGGAGCTAAGGCGGGGTTGCAAGCAAACACCTTAAAGGTCAGTTTTAGCATCCAGAGATTGCAACGCGACCTAGCTTTGATACATCAGTGTGGAATGGCAAAAAGCATGCTCAGACAAATAACCTCATAAATATGAGTAGATATTCACATTCGTATCTTATAACAGAATTAAAACTCAATATATCTTTGGTAGTCATGTGAAGAATGGGGGTTGTAAGATTTTTTTCCAGAATGTTTTCGAAATCGAAGTCTTTAATACTCATTTTTAGGCTCTTTTACGACGCTAAAAGAGGAGTCTGCGTTTAGGGGCTGTTTTCCGAAATTTTTTGACATTGAAGTTCTGTAAACACAACTTTAGGGTATATTATGATGGTGTGTGTTTCTGAAAGAAATGTTTTAAGATTGGAGGCCTAAAAACGTACCACTTCTTAGTCACGATAAGGGAACGGCGATTATTTGGAGACTTTCTCAATGAATTTTCGACGTTGAAGCTCTAGACTAAAAATGTAATATTAAGCAATTTTCACTGTAATTTTAGGGGAAGGTGTAGGAGATTCGGCAGCGCTTCTCTCTCCTAAAAGCATAATTTAAATCTCACTTACGTGTCGATAAAAAAAAACTTAGGGAAGAGAAGTTCTCCACCGGAAGTAGTTTGAAATTTAAGTGCTAAAAGTACCATTTTATTCTATGTTTGACGAAGCTACAGGTAAATGAGTAAATTGGAAAAAAGCTAGAAATTTCCTACAGCAATAATCGAAATTAGTGTGCTAAAAGTGCAGTTTAAATAATCTTTGACGGTTTGATCGAGTCTAGTTTCTAGCCTCATGAGAAGAAGGGCGCATTATTACCCCCTATTTTCAGTCAAAAATCGGCCATAATTTCCATTTTGATCAACCCCGAATGAATGTTGAGTTTATTTTTCAACCCGACCACACGTGGATATATGCCTAGGAACGTACAGACACCCGAAGTATTCATTTTGACGATCCCCGAGTTAATTACGAGTTTTCCTGTGACATCCGTGTGCATGTATGTACGTATCTCCCATAACTCAAAAACGGTATGTCCTAGAAAGGTGAAATTTGGTACGTAGACTCTTAGTGAGGTCTAGTTGTGGACCTTCTCTTTTGGTTGCATTCGGATATCCCTAAGAGGGTATTTTAACCTTTTTGAAGGGAAATCATTGTTAGTTATACTAAGCTAACTCAAGTGGTGTTATAATTTGTCAGACACTTGGCGATATATCGCCAAGCTTTTGGCCGCCAAGTTTAGTCTCCAACTTGGCGAAAAATTTGGCTTTTTTTATTTTTTAACTAGCCGCCTTCGGCGACCAGCTGGTCCGCCTTTTTACGTCAGGGTTGACGCCTTCGGCGGCTGCTTAGACAATTTAGCAACGGTATTACTCAATGCATATATCAATATTATCATCTGCCTATATATCATTATTATCATCTGTTTTCTCTACATATCAATATTATCATCTGCCTTTTTAAGCCAATGTTGCCGCCTTCGGCGCCTGCTTAAAGAAGTTTCGTGGCGGTATCAATCAATCTATATCATTATTAATTTAAATAAAATATTTTCTACATCTATCTCCAGTTCCGTCGTTTGGAATATTTTTAAAGAAGGGGAAGGGGAGACACAAACGGCTTGCTCTTCATGCAAATTTTGTCGAAAAATAACAAAAAACACTTCCATTTTTACTTGAAAACATTTTTTTTTTCAAAGTCATGGTGTGTGTGTGTGGGGGGGGGGGGCATTGACACCCCGTTGAAGTTCCTTAAATGACGGGCATGTTTCTTTCTTGTTGTCCATCTACTATATCGACCTCTGCATTTGTCTATCTATCTGATCTATGCGTATCTACATCTGACAGTTATTAACAATCTTTTTTTTTTTTTTTATACAAGCAGCAGCCTACGGCGGCCGTTTGGCTTACTTGTCATTCACCATTTTACGCCAAGAAGTCGTAAAATAACAAAAATCGCTTCAATTTTTTGTGAAAGCATTACGTTTTCAAATTGCAGTGGTACCCCCCCCCCCCCCGTTCTTTAAATAACGGGTCTGCCTATCTCTCACTGTACATCGACCTGTAGATTTATCTTTCTCTAGATCCATGCAAATTTACCTCTGATAGTAATTAACATTCTGATTTTCAAAGAAAAAGAAGTATTAATTCGAAAAAAAAAAAAAAAAAATTTGTACACTCAATGTATATCTATCTACCTATTCGATCTATCTCTAATTTTTCTCATCTATCTCTATTTATTTTGATCTCACCTCCAATCTTATTCCCTAACAAAAAGAAAATCATGCAAAAAAAGCGCGCTTACTTTTTTATTAAAATAGCACAAAAATTTGGCGTCTCTGTTACCCGGAGTTTACCTAAGTATAAAAATCATTGCTTTTATTGAAATTCAAAGAAAAAAGTGACTGGGACCGAAACGATCCGATGTGGTCCTTCTGATTAACCGAAATCGAATCCGCTTATTAGCAAAACATGGGGGGGGGGGGGGCGAGGAACGAATGAAATACCTGGAAAGAAAAAAAAGCGAATGAATCCTTCGAAAGAAAAAAAGCAAGTTACGTACTTCATTTAGATCACGTGGGTGCGTTACGTCATATTCGAAGCGGTCAGCGGACAGCAGATCTTCGGTGAAGCGATAGCTCATATTTTCATTCTGCATTTAAAAAATTGTAAAAAAAAAAAAAAAAAAAACTTTTGAATATTTTTGAAAACTTTTTTTCTGTAGAGGACGAAATGTTCTGGCTACTACATAGTAAAATTGTAGAAAAGTGGCTATTATATTTTTCACGTTGTGCGTTTAGAAAAAAATTGAAGCCAAAAAAAAAATGCGAAATAAAGGTTTTTTAAAAAAATCATAAAAAATACAAAAACTGCTCTATCTTCAAAATGTTTTTGTTCAGCATATTTAAAATTAAATTTCTGACACTATAGTACAAAAAATATTTGTCTGGAGCGATTGGTTCGGAGTCTGTGAGGTAAAAAGTGCTAAAAATCACATAAAACTTTAAATAACTTTTTTGTAATTAAAATATCAAAAATCGAAGCCCGAGGTGCACAACTTCAGCAAAAACTACACCTGTATACCAAATTTCATCTTTCTAGGCCTTTCCGTTTTCCCGGGATGCGCGCCACACACTGCACACACAAACATCTTATTTTATTATATGAATATATTTGTAAGTCTGGTTTTAATGCGGCCAATGTTGATGATATTTAAAGAGTTAACCAATGAATCACTTTAGAAATGTTAATAATGGGGAAATAAATCTGTGTAAAACGTGTTTTTGCTTCGGTTCGCAAGAAACTAGGGGTGAAAATATTTCCTTGCTTACTCCAAGGCGCTATTATCATTAAATTGGCGTAAAAGGAAATCATGTGATGCACACATCAACTCGTTTGTATTTGTCAGCGTTTATTAACTCTTATTTATAATTTAATCATGATCAATGAATACTTACATCTTAAGAATTAAAATTGTTTTTTTTTTTTGCGTTAAAAATTGCTATCAAGAGGTTACTTTAAAAGCACTTTCTTGTAAAAATATTACTTTTCAACAATTTTTTTACCTAAGAAAATTACTGCGATGGTAATAAAAATCGTTTAAGTTTTATATAAAACTGCTAAAACCACGTCAGCCATCTGAGTTTTTTCGAAATAGGTGTTTACCTAGAAGCACCACAAGCGGTGGTTGAACTTTACTTAGCAAGTAATGTTTTTCCCTTTGTTCTTTTGTTTCCTGTTTTTTTGTTCCCTGTTCTATTTTATGGGTTAGATCTTTATATTATCTCTTCTAAACTGAGAATAATTAAAACGAATTTGTTAGCTTGTTTTGAAAATTATTGCTGAGATGCACTCATGAAATCTAACTTCCGTTTTCGACCTTTCCTTAATTTAGCATTAATATTTTTCAGTTTCGAAAAATTGTTTAAAAATATGTTAATTAAAACAGATATGAGTTTTTTGCTGTGTTTTTTCCTTTGCTCTGTTGCATGTTCCACATCTTCCTGTATTGTGTAATCAGGAATTTTATCTAATATGATTTTTTTTCAACACTGTTTTATTTCTTGATTGGATAATTTTCATCGCTTGATAAAAAAAAAAAACTGAATTTTTAAAACTTGCTACAAATATTTTCACAATATCTGAATCTGGATAAGTCAGTTTACCTCGATCTACATCAAAAAGTATTACTTTGTTATGGACTTTGTTATTTAAAATAATAACCCTTTTGGCCCTGCTAATAAGTTTAACCTTGATGTAAATTGACATTACAGTGCAGTGATTGAACACTGCACTCTAAATGAGGTTTTAATTTATGAACAGCGTAATCAGAAAGGTAAATATAGAGATATTAAAACTTATTCAGTCATGTTACAAAAGTCAACACCTTTTAATATATACTTGAATTATCTATTAGTTTCTTTTTCAGAAAACTGACGCAAAAAATATTTCAAATGAAAATTGCCACATTCTCTGGAAAGCAATTTCAGTAAGCTGTTTATTCTCTTTTTCAGCTTCGCAAAACTTACTCTACAGAAATACTGTAATTTACACCATATAACTAGTGATACTGACGAAATCCGCCTTCTAAAAGGGTCATTGTTTGCAAAGAATGTTAGTTGCTAAATCATCATTTCTCTGATAACACGGGGCAAAAAAAAAAAAAAAAAAAATTCTTTGGTGCCCCGAGTGTGAGAACTAATTTTAGATATACTTGGGGCTCTGAATCGAAATATGAAATTAGTTTTTATCTAGCAGCTCTACTTTTTTAAATAAATATACTGCTGTTTTACCCAAAATGTGCAGTTTTAGCTCCATTTTGCGCACTTCTAAAGTAAGTGTAGGCTTCTTAAACAGGGATTGCTTCTAGCATATTTACCCTATTGCCAGTCTGCAGTCTAGTAACTTAAAGGAAAACTCACCAGATACGGTAAAAGTTTGACAAGTATAGTAATAACGCTTAAACAAGTTAAGGTCAATTTGTGAGTTCTTGGCTTACATATATTCGCTTCTTGCGATGTGTGATGAGCTGGATCTTTGTATACAGTATTTTTCAGGGCCTGATTAATATAGCGGGTGACCCGAAATAAACACTTTTTGTGGGGTTCTCTGAAGTCAAACCTTATAAACATAAATGGGGAACCACCATTTCAGGAGTGTTGATGTGTTTTACCACACGTTCAAAATATTTGTTGGGAAGCAGAGTATCCCTTACTGAATTACATGTAAAAAAGGTAAATAAATAAGAGAACTTAAGAAAATGAAAGAAAATTAAGGTAAAGTTTTCTTAAGACTACTACAATTTTAGTCCTTTTGAGCCTTTTAAAAAATTAGGAAGCAATGTCCAAGAGCATAATTGGACTGTTTGGTAATCAATCTCCTATTATTTGTACAATGAAGTAGGAATAAAAAATCCCCTTTCAGTGTTTCATTTGATATATAGATGTAACTTAAACCTGGTTTATGTATATTTAAATGTTATATCTTAGAAATTTGAGTTTCTGAGCAAAAACTGATGTCGTATTTAAACTCAGGGTACCAAGTTCATACGAAATCAGTTACAAAACACCATCACCAAAATCACTGTTGCGTAGTGTAATTTTTGTGGTATGTTCAAATGAAGAAAACGTTTCTGATGTAGTTTCCCCACTTTCATTTTCAGTCCTGGAATCGCAACCCTTTTGCATTAACTGACCCATTCTATACCTTTTTCTTAAAAAAATCAATCTCTCATCTGAAACAAGCTTAAAATGTTTTTGTCATCAAATTGTTCATAGCCTTTGTGAGGATTTTTCACATTCATAATGCTCCACCATTTGTTAATTTCTTGGATGAACTCAACCGTTTCTTTATATGCAGAGTCATGTTAACTTTTGAAAACTTAGGCATTTGTCGCGTCAAAAACTTTTTAACGAACCTAAATTTTGACGCTCAACACAGCTTGGGCGTAGTGATATTACCATCAACTTTGAAGAACACTTAATCACAGATTTAGATACTTCTGTTATTTATTCTCACGTGAATATTAATATCCCAGGAGAAAAAATGATTTCAAATAAAATTTCACAATTCGAAGTTTCGAATCGGGTGCGATGAGTATTTTAAAATTCTGCACTGTATTTTAAAATTCCCTCAAAAACGGAAAATGTACTGGCAGCAGAGTTGCCGACAGTTTTCCGTTTTTTTTTCAGAAGTGGTGTTTTCCGTTTTTATCACGGATGCTTTCCGTTTTTTCATCCTGACACTTTCCGTTTTTATCATGAACCTTTTCCTTTTTAAAACTATTTTCCGTTCTCAATCGGAATATTTTCCATTTCATGAACTGTTTTTTTCAGTTTCTAATATAGATATTTTCCGTTTCATGAACTGAAGTTTTCAGCTTATAATATAAATATATTTTCCGTTTTATGAACTGATATTTTTCAGTACCATTGTTATTTCTGCACTCATATATATAGAGATCAAATTAGATTCATAGGTACAACTGGGCCATCTTTCAACAATTCCAATTTTTCACAATGTCACAAACCTAAATTACAAGAATAAAAGTATCAATGCATTATATCAAATATTTAACACATGGACTTTTTATTGAATAAATTACCAAGTGTCATGTCATAAACATGCAGATGAAAGCATCAATTACCTACGGTAAGATATTTGACTACAATTTTTCTTGACAACGAGGTAATACGCTGATGGCAAGCGAAAAAAGTAGTCAACAGCACTGTCGAAATTTGGAGAGAAATTAGGCATCTTACTTCAGAAACAGTTAATTTGTAAAAACCCATGCATATTTTTTGAAACAATATTTAAATTAATATTTTCAATTTTAAAGGCAGTGTGGAGTAGTAGATATGTTAGAATTGAAAATGCCAGCCAATTGCTCAAAAACAATTCTCGATCTCTTCTAATTCTCTGCTAGCTATAGTTTGGGGTGAACCTAACCTGGCAGCCAAGTAATGCTGAGTTTCGGGTATGCTTAGCTTTCACAATGCTTCCAGGTTAGGTTTGCCCTAACTATAGTAAGTGTAACATTTTATTTGCTAACTCAATTTGTGTTCCGAACATCATTACTTCACTCTCCAGAAACAAAACAAAACTTATCCATGAAAAAATATTTTAGCAGGTTATAAGAATTATTTCGAGCATATTATTCAATAACTTCAAAACAACTGTCATGAAAGGAATCTTGAATTTGTGAATCACAATAAATATCACGGAGTTATACCTGGATGTTTTTCTACTATATCCCCCCCCCCACAAAAAAATCATTTTTTTTTTTTTATAATTTGTCCTTGTACTGTGCTTTCAATCTCCTTTCGCATTTATGTGGAAGGATGCAATAATGCACAAACCCACAAAATCGTATAAAATTGCAATTGGTGCGGAAATAATTTTAACTACGAGAAGACAATTTTTTCAATGTATATGTTATAGTTGAACTCAGGTCAACAAGAGCCAAGGCTAGTCCTTCTTAGTTTGGTCGCCTTAACCCCTCCCCACATAAAACTGTAAAAATTATATTATTCCGATTCTGACTTAATATATACCTGAAAAACTTTTCATGGAAACTTTTTTTTTCATAAATTTATTTTTAAAATAGTAAAATATTGTTAGGCTTTATTTCTCAGGGCCAATTGGGTCTTTAAACTTAAAGTATATCCTTCCGCAAGTGGAAGGAGTTTCGTTTAACATCAGTTACTCTTTAAATTATCATTGAATTCTGTTTACAGATATTCTGCATTTTAGAACAAATTGTGAAGTGTGTTGGGTTAGGATAGGCTGTCTGCCTTATGAGTTTTATTTGCTAAAGCAGCTATGTCGTTAAAATTAGATTACACTGCAATAATTAAAAATTACTTTTGTTAGACTTAAAGCAGAAAATCTTCATGTGTGTAAATTTTGTCGTCATAATTCATAGTAATCTAGTAACTGATAAACAGCCAGCCATTTGTGCTGAGTAGGGCAATGTGGGGTAAAGTGAAATAGTTAAGATAACTGAGCTTTTTCAAAATGAAAAAAATTAGAAATTTATTTTGAAAATTATAGTAAGTAAAGAAAGAACATTCTATTTAAAATAAAACTAACATTGAAACTGTATTTTTTAATTTTGGCAGTAAATTTGCAGTTTCAAAAAAAAAAAAAAAAAAGTGGAAATTTTCAACTTTTTTTTCATGGAGCAAAGTGAAAAATGAAATATTTTATTCAATTACTAGTGGTACTCGCACGGCTTTCCCCGTAATAGAAAAATTAAAAGGTCTTCTGGTTCGCCTGTTATATTTACAAATAATGTACAATGAATTTTCTTGTCAGTTGGCTTGTACCCATGTTACGGTTCCACGTTATGATAATTTCGTATCTCGCCAATTGTAGAGTGATTATCTGATCAACTTTGTTCATCAATATATTTTTTGCAAAAAGGTTTTTAAAAACAATTGCATTTGCTACAAGTTTTGGGAAAAGTGAAAGTTGTTCGTTCGCTTATGATACTTCTTTACAGACAACCCCGCTTTTAAATGTTCGGGAAGAGATGATTTTTTAATTTGTCGAACAATACTCTGAATTTTACCGAATGATAAAATACGAGCATGAGCACAAACGTGCATATAATGAGAAGAGACATTAAACATCTATTTAAAATTTTTAAACAGTTTTGCAGTGAAGTGTCCAAATTTACAGAATCATCAGAAAAAATTGTCGACGTAGAACACTGTTGGTAGTTCACAGTGACCTCCCATCAGGGTGCCGCTTCCAGTGGCGCTTTGAAACAATAAAGATATTATAACGGCAATGATCGTAGACCGGTGTCCGTACATTGGCACTTCGATTTGCAGTCAGTGCGGAACCAATGAGAAAAATTAGAAACCGATTTAACAATGCAGGATTTACACTGGGTTTTGGCGATGTATCAATCCAACACCCAGCCCTAATGCATACGTAAAACAACATGTTTTATACTTACAATTTGCATATTCGCGGCGAAATTCCCTTTCTGTTCAAGGAGTTCTGTTCACTCAGTTGCACAGTTGAATCCGCATTCCATCAATAAATTCTCCGGCTCACTTTGGAAGGTTCCAGTGCTGAGAGTGTTCAAAGTGGACAGCATCTGGAATGTTAAATAAAGTGCTTAGAATAATATGATTCAAATTTCTCAAAATAATGCTTTTTTTAAAATGATTGATACATATTTTTTATATTCATTTCTTTAAAAAATTGTGTATTATTATTCATTAATGTAGATAACAAGCATTTAAAAGTTTGAAAGAGGGGGGGGGGAGAATCAATATTTAAAATTGTTTTCTTGAAAACCCAAGTAGTTAACTAAAACTAGATGCTTCAACTTGTTAATTGAAATCTAATCAATTGCAAGAAGCAAGTTTATACAGACATAGTTGTTATTCATAGAAATTAAAATAAATTAATAAAAAAAAATAATAAAAAACAGTAGTATTTTAAGTAATAAGCAATATCTTTACATTGACCTTACATATAGGCAGAAAATATTCTTCATTAACAATAAAACAATCAAGACTCAATGGTGTCCCATCTAACAATTACTTAGTTATTCGAGACAATTTTGTAAAATATCCCCTTAGCAAACAAAAGTTTTAAATATTATTAGAAGTTTCTGAATTTTAAAAACTTGTCACGATGTTTTAAAGTTTAAACAAAGGTCTGTGGGAAATTAAATGTTCAAACTAGATAAAAACTTAATTTTAAGCAGCAATCATCGTTACAGAATTCAAAAAGTAATTATTTGTAGTAAAAATTTAAACACTCACCAGCAATCACACACAATCCAGGATGAGAAGATACAAAAAACTTAGTCTTCGTTATTATGATTTCTGACCGCTACGGCATCCGTCATTGCTGCAAGATAAAAAAAACCGTAGCCTACGAACAAACGCTCTAAGTTTCTTCAAAAAATGTCAACTGCGGCAGAAATATAATCAAGACTATGATTTACTCTTTAAAGAAATCTCCGTTAAAATTAACGAGTTGGAAGGAATGGATCAGAGCTGCACTAATGCTTAGATAGAATGTGAAAATTATTTTTATCTTACTCGGTAGATGTAGGATACAGAAGCAAGAGTGTAAAGCTGCTACTGGACAGGCTAGAAATAATTTTTCCCATTTTATTTCAGCATAAATTCAACGGTGACCCATTACACCAAACTTCTCCGACCGACGAAATACAGAGCCGGGAACACATTTACAAACAGTAAATAGATAATTTATTCTCACTTTTTTAAAGGATGCCGAGAAAAACAAAAATGAAGAATAACAGAAACCTCAAATCAATAACAAAAACTAATATTAAATTTAAAAAAATGAAACGTGTCCCAGAGAGCCGACCTCATATTAAGATGAATTTCGCGGGTCAGAACACACATCACACATTTGTTAACACAAATGAACTGACAGCAGGTTAAAATGTTAAATAATTGAGCTTTTTTCTCCTTTTATTCAAATATTTAAAAATTTTTAGAATAGAAATGATCCTTTTAATATCCGTCAAAAAAATAACGGATACGGATACAGATCTCTATTTTCCCTCGGATATCTGCAGATACGGATATCCGGAACATCACTATTTGTTATAGTGTACCATGAGTTTGTTATGAATTTTGACATACTTTTTTGCATTATTTGTGCTGTGTTTGTGTTTTTTGTACGATTATGTATTTACTTTTGTTATATCTTATGTTACAAACTGACCCTAAATTAAGTTCTTTGGTGAGTGGTGGGAGCTAGTCAGGTTATTGTTATATAGCCTTCGCTCTCACCTACTCAATCAAGGAAATTCAAATACAGGGCGAAATATGCTTAGTTTTGTTTCTTTTTTTTCTGTGAAGTGCATTTTTGTAAAAAAATACCTTATTGAAATGATATATTTCAATGTCAACCTTATTAGGTTTTAAGCCCTTTATATAAAACGCTTATATTCAAAATTGTGGCCGAAACGTTCCTGGGAAAAATTTTTATTTTTCATAAGTTTCATCAAAATATTTTCATAAGTTCATTTATCATTCATAAGTTTTCTTTTTTCAGCTTCTGCCGAAAATGAAAATTCGCATAGGCAAGAAGAGCCTGAACAAGTTGCTCAAGAGCAACCTCAAGAAGACATCCAGGGACCATCTTCATCACAGCCCCAGCCCTCGACCCCTCCTTTGTCCCCTGCACCTTCATTGTCGCCAAGAAGATCACCCAGAGTATCAAGGCCACCATCCATACTAAGCTATGATCCATCTCCATCCAGCAGAAAAAAAAGTAAAAGACCAAGCAAAAAATATTTAGACTACGTAAAAGGGATAATTTCTGAAGGTGAATCAGTCTCAAAAATGTCCATCAAAACAGGCAAAAAAATAGAAAGAGAAAATAAAAAACTGAAGATTTTTGTACAACAAATATCCACCTTAAGCCCATCCCATAGCCCTCATCATTCAAGCCCTCCATCTCGCAGACAATCCTCCAGCTCATCTTCTCCACCAAACTCACCATCTAAAAGAAAACATCCCCATCAATTCCGCCAGATTTCACCCAAGGACCCAAGACGGCGTACATCGACTAGACCAGCATTAAGCACAGATGGCGTCATTTATCGTAAGTTGGTTTGATTTTTACTTATAGCTGTGAATTCACTGGTTCCAGCATTTCTTTAAATTAGAATAAAAGTTTCATTGAAAAATTTCTACGCACTTTTTGGAGGGTATAGCTCTAAAACTTAGAGGTCTCCTGTATTATTTTTATAAGTGATTCTCTATATTTCAAAAACGTAAATCTTCAACTTAAACTCCTTCCCTAATCAAGTCAGAATACAAAGATATTATAGCTTCTCCATATAAAGAATGATCATGAACTGCGAAAGAATAAAATAAATATTAATAGTTTCGAATTAAAACACTTGTTCGTATCATAATTGTTTGGGCATGAAAAATATAAATACAGGATTAGCACAGAAAAGATCAGATTTTAATATCTTAAACTTTTGAATTTTTTTACATATGTTAGTAAAATGGGTGGTGAATGAATATTTTAAATTAATACAAAACTCAAGCGAAGCCCTGAAAGGATTTTTTTTTTTTTTTTTACAAGTGTTAAGTGTGTAAGTGTTTCGTTGCGCGAAAAACTTCTTTTCTTCAGTTCAGTTTTTTTCGACACATTCTGTAGGATCACTCAATTTAAGCGTGCGGTCGAACAACGGGACTCGCGCAATTTCAGTCAAGATTGGTTTTTAGTGCAACTTTGGAATTTGTATCTCCTTTCTCGAATCTGATTTAGTTGCTTTGAAATGTCAACAGAAGTGAAACCTTGGTTTTGAAGAGAACTGCTTTTCACGTCACAAATTTTTACGACAGCAGGCTAAATGCTGTGTTCTGTAAAATTAAAAAGTTGCACGAGGCCCGTTGCTCGGCCTCACGCTTCAGCAGTTCGTAATGTTTTCACAATATTTTAGCATCCTTGCGTAAGTTTTTAATGATGTAAAATAGGGTGTATCAAAAATATTTTTTTTTTTAAATTCAAAATGTCAAGTTGGATAAAAAGATCTTACTACAGACCCACATTATTAAAAAAAAATGGCTATTCCATATAAAGTCTTGAAAATTTTGTAATTTTTTACAAAAAAATATTCTCTTTTCTGTATATTTTTTAAATTAATGAAATTAGAAATAAAATGTTAACTGCTGTAAACGTTGAAATCAAACATTGTTGAAAAAAATAAACTTTTATTCTTATGCAATATTTAGATCTCCCGCATAGTAATACAAATGTCACGATTAGCAACACGCTCTGGGCCCAGCTAGGCTGGTCCTAGTCAGTTTATAAGTCCCCAATCAAGATCAATGGCTCTCTTAAAGCTATTTACCCGCTTGCTCATTACTACCTCTTCCGGAAAGAAGTAATTTTTTCTAATTTCCAGGTTAGCCTGCGATTTGAATAGCTTAAAACAATGACTCCTCGTCCTACTTTCCATGAAAAAAAATCAACCCGTTAATATCTTTCATTTTGATAAATTTGAACAACTGAATCATGTCCACTCGGATTCTTCTTTGCTCCAGGCTATACATATTAAGCCTATTAAGTCTGTTATCATAGTCTAAATCTGAAAGTCCACTTACTAGTCTAGTAACAATTCTTTGAACTCTTTCCAATACAAAAATATCTTCCCTGAGATAAAGAGACCAAAACTGAACAGCGTACTTCAAGTGAGTTCTTACTAAACTCCTATATAAAGGCATAAGAACCTTCTTAGATTTGTTCGAAATCTATTGATAAACCCAAGCATTCTGTTGACTTTGTTACTTACAATGCTGCACTGTTGACTAAATGACTAAACTGGAAGTCCTGATTTATAAAGATACCCAGATCAATAAGGTTTTCTGCATGACTAATGACCAAACCCTGTAAATAATAACTCGCACGTTTATTTCCATAACCAAAGGTTAGCCCTTAAAAACTAAGGAATTTTACAAGTAAAATGAAAAATGTTTCGGACACTATTCCTGCTAATTATTTTGCAAAAGGATTTCCTGGATCCAAATAGAAACTCAGTTTACCCCCATCGCAAACCACGTTTGAAAATAAAGCACCCCTATTTTCCGTTTTCGATAATTGCATTGCCATTTTGATTTGGAGGGGAGCAGTACGTTAAATTAACAGTTAACATCCTCTGAATGGTTAGAGAGATCAAGTTTAAAGACAAGCTTGTAGCAAGGAGACTTGGGGGGGGGGGGGGGGAGGTCCCCCTAAAATATTTTAAAAAATCATTTAAAAATAACTTTATGGGATTTTTTACTTTTTTCATTTATTTTTCGGTGTAAAACCAGATCATCAGCCTCACTCATGTTAGCTTCGAATCCAAAAAAAAAAAAAAAAAACGTACGCGTTGTAAAAATATTGAAGAAAAAAAAATCTTGGAAACGTCAACCATAGCATTCGAATCGCACCATAGATCTTCAGTAAAGAAAATTAACATCGGCGGATATAATAAAGATTAAAAATTAGATGAGTCTACAATATAACTAATTTATATTTCTGGTTCTTGTGTTGAGTTTTCTTTAGCGTTTCGAATCCCGTGCCGACCTCGATCCCCCTGAATTTTGGGATTATAAGAAGTCCCGGGTTCCCGCAGGATTGATATTCAAAATATTAAATTTCAATGTCAAATAGAAGCTTTTTAGAGAGGGCTGCTTTATACTTCCATTAGTAATTTTCTCGAATTCCGTACACCAATTGTAGAGTATTTATAAAGTCACAAAATATCGTTTGGTACGTAATCGTGTGCCTGGGTTACTATGCTGCTCTGTTTTCCTCCAAATCAAAATAATGGCAATAAAATTGCCGAAAACTGAAAAAAATCGGAGGCAACTTCTCCAAAAAGTGGTGAGTGATGTGGAGAAAACGGTGGTCACGTTTGGATTAAGGAGAAAGTTTTATAAGAACCTGCAGAAATAGCGTCAGAATTTTTCATGCCTCCCAATGCAGTTAGCCTGTTTATAGTGAAAAAAAATTACTTTGAAAAATCCTTATTTTTGAGTACAATGAAGACCTAAGTATTACAAGAGCTAAGTATTATAGGAGCCAAGTTTTTACAATGTCCGACTTCATTGTTTACGGCAGTCCATTTGAACTTTAAAAAAAAGTTAAAAAATATACCGAAAACAGCATTTTTTTGTAGAAAGTTCTAAATTTCAGGTCTCGTGCAGGATAACTAATATTTTTTATTAAGTTTTTTGTGACATGTTGGTCTCAAAAGCAACTTTTTATCACCTTGACATTTTGAGTTTCTAAACTTTCGATGCACCCTAGTGTGCAAATACTTCTTTATGATTTCGACATTGTTGATTGATAAAAAGTTCTTTTGAAAAAACTCCAAAAATAAAATCTCACAGCACGTGACTCGAAATGGATTACAAATTCATTGTTTGCTGTGTGTTACGAGACTCGCACATTGAACAATTGTAACTGAAAAAAAAAAACATATAAATATAAATGTATTAAAATCTCGTATATCAGTCGGTTTAATGTGTGTAATACTTCCAAAAGTGACTTTTGGAATCCAGTCGTTCTTCTGCGCCTACCATGTGCTTAAAAAAAATTGTTTAGTATAATGTGTGTGCAATAACTTTTTAGAGCATGGAAAAAAAAAATTATCTAAATCTCATATCATCAAAAACAACTGTTGTAAGAATTTCCCCGCCAAGAAAACCTTCAACTTTTCCGCACAAAAAAGGCCTTCTTCCAAAAACGCTCTGTCTTAAAAAGTTATGATATCTAGTTGGCACGTAAAGTATCTGCCAAACTATTATCCTCCCTCTTCTCCTCTTTCATCACAGCTACTTCCATTAGAACCTCCTCCCACCTTCAACTCCTCAGAAATATGGATAGATCTTTTAAATTGTTTATCTTGTTTGGCGGGAAGCGTTTCAAAGTGAAGTGGTTGCTTGGTAAGCAAAAAGCTTCCCGCCGAACAAGATAAACAATTTAAAGGATCTATCCAAATTTCTGAGGAGTTGAAGGTGGGAGGAGGTTCTAATGGAAGTAGGTGTGATGAAAGAGGAGAGGGAGGATCATAGTTTGGCAGATACTTGGCGCGCCAACTAGATGTAACTTTTTAAGGCTGAGGGTTTTGGTTTTAGGAAGGCCTTCTTTTTTGTGCGGAAAAGTTAAAGGATTTCTTGGCGGGAAAATTTTTACAACAGGGTTTTTTTGATGAGATACCTAATACGCTGCAATACTTCAAATTTCTAATCACATCAACGACATAAGGCCACCCCTTGAACCAGGTGTTTCCTTTCAGGGTTAGGGTGAAGCTGGTCAATGCCCCCCTCTTACTTTAAAAGAACTAACGATTTTACGTATAAGTGGGCATAATTTTGTGGTTTACCGATAAAAATTCATACAGTTCACACCCTTTATCCCCCTCGAAAAATTTGTAATAACGGCCCTATTTTTAATTTTGTCGACTCTTAACACATGAACGTTTTCCTATCTCTGGGTTAATTTCCTCTGCTCTGGTAAGAGGTCTGAATTTCAATGCACAAAAACATTTTTTTCATCGTGTCTGTTGAGGTGGGTATAGATTAAAATTTTACAAGGACTTTTATGATAATCTAACCGCATGTAAGAACGAGTTCGATTAAAAATCAATGTTTTTATACGGTGAGAAAAACTCTCTGAGAAATAAGCAAGAAATTAGACTTTCATTTGGGACATTGCTTTCTATTCATTGAAGAAAAATTATAAAATTACTAATAAAACTTGTTAACTATGCATTATTAGAACTAAATGTACTTTTTCGAGCAATGGTTGGAATCAATTACACCGACACCTTTTTTGGCTAGTATCTTGATGCACGAAGAATTCCCACGCATGTTTAGCTTCGTCTCTAATAGAGTTATTGGAGAACGTAAATTAATAAATTTGACCAAAATTTGAAACTTAGTTGGTGGTTTTATAGTGGAGGTGTACAATCTCAATATTCTATTAGCTATTTTCAGACAGAGAGATATTTAGCGCACCCAGATCGCTGTTAGGAAAAGTGCAATAAAACGCCTTACTTCATGTCATGTGATATTAATAACAAATATTGTTGGCCTTAACACAATATCGTCGGGTCAATTTGCATTATAATGGCTTAAAACAACTATAGGGCGCTTTTTAGTCTCACAATCTTTTTCTAATTTTGCTGAAGTAAAATTTGGAGCTTGACGTTGAACCATCAACAAAGTGGAAGTGATGCCGCAATGAGAGTTCATTAATGTAAAAGGGAAACAGTCCACTGGAGGGGTCTGCGAAGCTTTTGCTCCAAATTGAAATATGCATAAGGTACAACAGACAACTTTTATCAAATATTTAAACAACGTGACTTCCTTATTTTCCCAGCATAAACAAAGAAACAACTGGAGGGGTCTGCGAAGCTTTTGCTCCAAATTGAAATATGCATAAGGTACAACAGACAACTTTTTCAAATAAAACACGTGACTTCCTTATTTTCCCAGCCAAAGTTATTTTGATATTTTCAAAGGAGGGGAGAATAAAGGGTGTGAACTCCATGAAATTTCATTACAAACTACAAAACAACACCGACTTGTATGAAAAAACGTTAGTTTTTCTTTAAAGTAAGGGGTGTCATTGACCCCCTTCACCCTAATCCTGACAGGAAACACCTGGTTCAACACTTGGTGGTCTTATGCTATTGTTGTGATCAAAAATTCGAAGTATTGCAGCGTACTAGGTATGTAGCTAACTTGCAATGTGTCATTCGTATTTAAGGAATTTTATATAAAAATCTCAAAATTCAAACCTCTTGCCAGAGCAGAAAAAAAAAAACTCACAGGCTTGAAATTTTACTCAGTAGTTTGTGTTAGAAAGTTTAAAAATCACCGCACTTAAGCTTCAAGTTCAGCAGAATTTGAAATATTTTGTAAATTTTATTTTTATTTGATGCTTTTCTAAAAATCTCAAATTCAAGTCTCTTGCCAGAGCAGAAGACATTAACTCAGAGTCACGAAATTTTGCACAGTAATTAGTGGTAGGGAGTCAAAAAAAAAAAAATTTCCGCACTAAGGCCAAGTGCTTTGCAGAATTTCATTTTTTTTTTTTTTTTTTGCCCAGTCTAGTGCTGCAGCTAGAAAAATTTAATAACTTAATTTTTTGAAATGCTGAAATGGAACCTGTGGTTTTTGGAATGGAAAACATCTTACCATTCCGCAACTGTAAAATATCTTATAAAATGAACTATAATTGCTTAATGCATCTGAACAGGAATAAAGTTTTTCGATTCATTTTTTCATACGCATATTTTTTTACTTTTGGAAAAACTTAATTATCTTTCCTTCAAATAATATTACTGATCGAATGAAATATATCGAATGTATGTGAGTATGTCGTGCAGAGAGATCACCTGCAACTTTTTTTAAAATGAACGAAGTCATTCAAATAAATTAGCTAAATGAACGGATCAAAAGAATGAACTATCCTCTGATGAACGGATCATTAAAGAAAACGACGCTGTGCACCTCTAAAATAGAGCAAATATGCTGCAAGTAATCCTTGTTTCAGAAGTCTATACTTGCTTTAGAGGTGTATAAAATGGAGTTAAAACTGCGCATTTTAGGTAAAACTTCAGCACTTAACTAAACAAAGTAGAGCTGCTTGTGAAAAAAAAATTCATATTTCGATTCGGAACTCCAAACATTTCTAAAATCAATTCTCTAACTCTGGGCGCAAAAAAAAAAAAATAAAAAAAGTCTGTATAATCTTTCATACAAACACTTAAGATGTTTTCCTCTTTTGCAGAACCATCTACTTCCAATCTCGATACTGGCAATGGTAGTTGGATTGATGATTCAGCTATGGATGACGAAGTATCTCTCCTTTACCCAGACGTTGAAGTGAGTAACAAATTTCGACTCGGTTTACGAACATCAATGTAATACACTTAAACTCAGCATAAAGCTTTTCTCTTAGAACTGACATGTTTTGAGCAGCAAAGATTGTTTTTTGATGACACTTTCCCGTGTCTTGACGCGTTTTGTTCCAAATGTCTTTGTGATTGTGGATATCAAGCTACTCGATCCATTGCTGCGTGATTAATTAAATTCATTAAAGCTTAGAGGAAAAGGTGGTAAATATGGGCACCCTCTTGTTTTTGACTCAAAGTCGCTTTTAATTCGAAAAATTCCAGATTTTTGTCTTTCAATAACAATTATGGCAGGTATCCTACGTGTGAGAAAGCGTAACAATGATTAATATCAATAATTTCTTTAAAAAAAGGCGATTTACAAAATGTTTTTACAATAGCACCAGAGAAAATGGGGTGCAAATATGGGCACCCTTCAAAAAAGTCACCAAATCAGTTTAAAAACAGGTTAAAAGAATACAAAATGATAGAGAATATAAGTACGTGAGGGGAAAATATTTGCGGACAATATATTGGAATCGCGAACATAACTGTTTTTTTTCTGAACGTGATAAACTAAGGTTGCCTATGCAAAAATGGCCGCAAGTGGGGGTTGCCAGCTGTTTAAGATTGCTTAGAATGAAAGAGTTAGCGCTTTACAATATTTGTTCGACTGGGAAGGCGATAGCCAGCTAGCTCTACGCATGGGCGTATCCAGAGAAGGCAAAGTTCGGCAGGTTCCTCCCCCCCCCCCAGCTTCAAAAATAAAAAAAATATTTAGAATTAAAAAATAAATAAATAAATTGATGGTTGTTTCAATTTCTAAATTTATCAAAGAGTTCGTATGTAGTAACTTGTTTCTAAGTTTGAAAGTGTATACATCTTCTTTGGGAGCTCATTGAAAAGGGAAAGTAATTGGTTGTTTAGTTTAATTAAATACCGCACTCATTTTAGAATTTCATTGCTTCCAAAATCTTGAAATAAAAAAGGTGGGGGGAGGGGGCTAAAAACCAGTCTTTCAACTTCCCAAATGATGGCACTTTTCAAATGCGCTCCGAACTCAAAATTTTACCATGGTGGAAACTCTCAATTGCCCGAATGGAACTCCAAATTTCCCCGAATGATTATAATTCGCCAAATGGAACTCCGAATTTTGTCGAATATTTTTATCATATCGTCAAGCAAGACTTTCCGAATGATGATATTTTTGCCATACCGTGAAACAAAATTTGCCGAATAAGAAAATTTTTGGGAGGTCACTGACCTCCCATCAGGGCTCCCCCACAGCTGCCCCCTCCCCTCTTCTTTCATTGTTAAACTGGATACGCTCATGGTTGTACGAGTTTTTAAAGTCATCGCTCATGCGTCAATTGTTAGTGTTCTCAACCAACGATACAAACAGTAGTAGAAGCAAATTTGAAATGCTCCAAAGAAATAAAATTAATAAGTTTTTGTGTGGTTACATTTAAAATCCCATATGCATATAACATGTATTACTTTTAAACACTACATCTGAACTCTTTGAGAAATTTAGAAATTGAAACAACCGTCAATTATTTATTTATTTTTAATTCTAAATATTTTTTATTTTTAAGTTGAGGGGGGGAGCTGACCTTGCTTGCCCCCCTCGTGCTCTCACTCGTCTGAAAACGACATGCGTAGAGCTGACTATCGCCATCCCTATCGAACGAATATTGTAAAGCGCTAACTCTTTCAAGCTAAACAATCTTTAACAGCTGGCAACCCCCACTTGCGGCCATTTTTGCATAGGCAACCTTAGTTTATCGCGTTTAGAAAAAGTTAGCTTTAATTTGATATATAAATGATGACTATACTTTATGAGTGCATAAATGTGCACCAATAGTACTCTTTTACATGTGGCTGTGAATAGGTTGCGGCCAGTTGCGCAACGGCAACCATAACTTTTTAAGCTCTTTAGGCATATTTCTTTGGAATAGAGTCTAGTTTATTTTAATAACAAATGCGTCATTTTTACCCCAAAATGTCAAACAATATTAATTTTAAAAAATGATTGCGGGCACTTCTTGCTAGGCAACCTAACCAAAACACATTGCCCCTTGCATAATGTAATATAAAAATTTGATTTTGACTTTATACTCGATGCGTGCAGAATTTTGCAGCCGGATCTCGTACTATTACGCGGCCTCAAAGTTGATAATTTGAAACAAAAAGAATGTTTTGGTCAATTACTCGAAAAGGCTTGAGTCAATAACTTTAAGCAAGAACTGTAATTATACTCTACGTATTGTAGTTTTAGCATCATGTCAGAAACATATGGGATCTAATCAGCATTCTTAATTTAGGTCTCAAATCTTATTTTCAGTTCAAAAAGAGGGCTTTTTCACGAGTTTACATGCGTGTTTCACAAAATCTAGTAAGTTTCAATTCACAAAAATACTACGAAGTATTAACAGCTAAATCTTCTTTAAACTTCTCAAATTTTATGCTTCCAGTGAGACATATTTTTTTGCAGCCTTAACCACAACGGGACAATTCGTCTCGCAAAGATCATCGGCCATTTGGGAGCACTTTTTTGGAGATCCTAGATCCTTAGGGCTCGGATCTCAGAGGGTGAAAATTTGCTTAGGTTAGTTTTAAAAGCATCTGTACACCTATCAAATTTTATCCAACTCGGAGATGATCAAGCGGGGACAATTTGAGAAATTAAGGTATCCGACTATGTTCGGAGCAGTTTTTTTTTAAACTTCATTATGAAACAATATTAATGGTTTTTTAGATACAGAAGGATCTTAAAACACGTATTTCACTTAAAAAGGAATAAAAAAATCATTGTTTTTTTGAAAATGTATGATTTTTTAGTCAAAAATACCGAAAATTACAAGTTAGGAGAAACGCTCTGTATATTAAAAAAAAAAAAAAAACTTATGCAATTTGTTTGGATTATTTTACATGTATAAATGTTCTAAATATAATAGACCGCAGGTTAAGGAATATTTCAAGAATTTTAAGATTTATGACAAATTACGTGAATTTATCGAGAAATTTCCCTAAAATTATTCATCTTTTCCTTGTAAAAAGGTTATAAATCAAAAAATAATTTATCATTTGCAAAACCTGAGGTCTATTACATTCAGAAGTACTAACAAGATATGCATACCAAATTTCATGCTTGAATATTGAATAGAATTTACAGAATCATGTTTTTCGTAGCCAATATCGAGCGAAAATGGCATTCTTCGAAAAACGCAAATAAAGATAAGACTTAAAATTTCATACATTTAATTATAGTTCAAAATCCTTAAAATTCTCCAGATTTATAGTTTATGCCTTCCTTTTCTTCATTTTTCACATGGTTTTTTCTTTCGAGAAGCTCGAAGCTTTCTGCGAGTGCTTTTTACCGATGGCAGTGAGTGACGTTTTGAATCGTCAATTCGCTGATTGTCAAATTCCGAGGAACCACTTTGCGTATAGTGACCAGGAGTAATACCTAACCTTTCTAGCACTGATATTACACCTTTGAATCCAGTATTGAACTTGATTACAGCAATATAACCACCAAAGCGAAGAGTTTGTAATTCCACAAAAACTTCCTTCGGAATCATTTGCCACAGAACGCCATTAAATGCTTCATTAGCGTTCTGTGTTTTCCCGTGTAAACATTTTTTTAATAATTGTTGGTCACATAGTTCCATATAAACCGGTTTAACAATATTTATAATGTTCTGGGGTAGGCCAGTAGAATTGTCTCTGTGTGTTTGATTTAAGGCTTTTGCTCGTTGGAGCTTGCACCAACTTTCAGCTCCTTTTGGACACTGCCCATGCTTGGGATCATTTCGGTCGAGCAACAGTGAAAAAAAGCAGCTATAATAGCTGACTGCATTATTTCTAAGTTCCCCACGTTGCTGCGGATAGAAATTCCATAATAGTTTTGAAGTTTATCGATAAAGTTATCAGTTATTTTTCCTTTACCACTGATGCCTTTCGTCGTTTTTTTCAATTTTCGAAGACGTGCTCCAACCCTCTTTTGTATATGGCCGATGCATTCAAATTTGGTGACAGTGTGCTTCTTTTTTCTATATACATTTTTAACTCTATCGAAAGCTTTGCAGTCGCCATCACCATAATACTCAATGTATCGTAACATACGGGCGCTTTTTGATCTTTCGAAGATGCGGTATACCCCCACTGGCTCCATACTTCCGGCAGATCCTTTGTGATTAGAGCAATCATGCCCATCGTCATTTTTTGCAGGCATGGAATTCTTTGACAGTCTGTTACAAATTCTACAGTAATGAGACATAACCTCAAAATCGAGGATTTTACCGGTATCAATGGAAATTGCTGTAACGCAGCCGTTTAAAGATGAAAAGCCTCTAGCTGCCACCTCCCATCCACAGAAACACCACAATTTGTAATAATATTTGGGGAACCCTTCAGCTCTCTAACTTCTTTAGCAGCATCATTCATAGAAGTGTCCGCAACATGGGCAGCAGCTTCGGCTAATTTTTTCTCTTGCCTTCTGAATGCAAATTTAGAAAGAAAAGGTGGCAAGTTTAAAATGCTGCACAACTTTTTTCCTGCAGACCAACCTTTTCCAATAAGTCTTAGGCCATAAACAAAACGAGCATTGATTTCATTTAACTTATTTACTTTCTTTGATGTAGAAAAACCTTTCACAAATTCACATTGTTTGCATTTCAAAGTGAAATTTGATGACAGTCCAAATCTGGAATCCTCGTACAGACACAACGTTTCATTCAAGAATATTGGGCAGCATAACACAGAAAAAACAGCAATTAATGCTTGCATATCAATAATCCGATTTCCAGATATTGATTCCACCTTATCAGGTTGAATAAATTCATCTAAAGTTTGCAGCTTGCTGCTGCTTGCAGTAGTTATATCAGCACCAGTTTTCAAAATTTTGCGAGTGTTTTGATTTCCATAAAACTTTCGCTTTCGCGAGCGTCGACTACCTCCTTTACCCATAATTATGCGAAATCAATCTCAACTTGTCGTTTAATTTGAAAAAAATCAACTAAATATCAACTGGAAAGATAAAAATTTGAACAAAGCAAAAGCAAAAAGAGACAAGATCGAATGTAAACAAACCAAACAGAAGAGATTCATCTGAGATGAAATGTTGCCATTTTTTTCTAACAAATAAGTTTTTGGGCATATTGATGAATAATTTATAAAAATAGAAGTTTAAAAAGGATTGTTTTTCTGTAATTCCTTTATTTGGGAATAAATATTATCAAAAATAGTGAAATTTGCCAACTTCCGGTTTCCGTATATCAACTTCCGGTTATTTTTTTCTACATACACTTAGTTTCAAACGCTTATAACTTGAGTTCTAATTCACGTAGATTAAAAATTGAAAAAGTTTTATAATCTCAAAAAATGGGGCTTTCCTGTGAGATAGTTTTTAGAAAAGTGAATTTTAGTCAAAAATCGCCTTTTCAACGTAGTTGTATACCTTAAGTGTGCTTACGTGGAATGACTCGAATATAACATTATGCACATTTCTCCAGCAGCTTTTGTTATTGTCTAACAAATATGTGAGTGTTTTACATTATATTTTTACTTCTGAGCCTTAAGTTGTTTTATTTTAAAAGATTATTGCTGATTAGTGTATATTCAAAATTCTACTGTAATTATAAACTCAATCACTTACCCAATTGCAATCCTCTTCGTAATATATCGCATTAATTTATGATTATGTTAAAAACGACAGATGCAGCTGAATCGTCACAATGTTATATCAGTCATTCCACGTAAAATGAACTGATTTTTTAAAATTGTCCCCGCTCGATGATCCCCGAATGAGTTTTTTTAGATGTGTAGAGATGTCTTTGAAACTAGCCTATGCAAAATTTCATCTTCCAAGATCCGAATCCTCAGGATCTAGGACCGTCAAAAAACATTGCTCCAAAATAGCGGAGCAGCTTTTTGAGACAAATTGCCATTTTGTGGTAAAGGTTGCAGAAAATTTAATCACACTGGAAGCATGAAATTTTTGGAGATTAAAGTGCATTTTGCTGTTAATTTGTTCTAGTTATTTTTGTGAGTTAGTTTATAAGGTTTTGAGTAGCACGCATGTAAACTCGTGAGAATACTTTTACACTGAAATCATTTTTGAAACAGTTTATGCAAGATGATTAGATCTCATGGCTTTCTGACCCGAGTCTAAAACTACACCAATTAGAGTATAATTGCAGCGCTTGCTCAAAGTTGTTGACTCAAACCTTTTAGAGTAATTAAACCTAAAACTTTGATTCTTTTTGTTTAAAATTATAAATTTTGAGACCGCGTAATTGAAAAAGTTGATTAGTTGCTACGAGTTTCTAACCCTGACCTAAAACTAGACCATGCGGACTAGAACTACACCTAAGCCCCAAAGTCGTTGACCCGTAGCGCAAAGTTATTGACCTCTAAACTTAGTCATTTAAAAAAAGTAGACGTTGTGACCGTTTAACTACTTAAGCAAAGAGAAAACAATGCTATGCCATTTTATGTTTTTCTTAGTACTATACTGTGGGGAGTATTTCATCATGTACTTATTTCCGAGGGTTACTCACGGCTTTAGCAGATATCCAGGCCCAAACAAATTTTAAAAAAAGGAGCATTTTCAATTGACTTTTTCCCTCAAAGCCATGAGTGAACCTCCAAAATATTTGTGCTAGGATGTATCAAGTAGTATCTACATTTAAAAGAATTGGCTTGGTTCACTCATTGCTTTTGAAGCAATGTAATTATATATTTAGTTCTTTTTTCACACGACCTTAAACCTTGATCCCCATTCAATTGCCAACAAGTCAAATTTGAAAGGAAATAAGCTGCACTTATTACTGTAACAATCCTAGTAAAAGATTATGAAAGTTTCAAGAATATTGAAGGTGTCAACTATCAGGCCCCCATTCACTTTGTCTAGCTTTTTTAATAAAACACTAACGACTGATAAAGCACTTAGTTTCACACTGCCATCATTTACAGGATTATACAGGGTGTTTCGTTTTAACCTGCAAGACCTCTATTTCCGCAACCGTTAGCCCTAGATGCTTACTTCCAATTGCAAAAATGCTCAATCAGTTGCCGAGTTTAGATATTTAAAGTTTGAAGCGAAACTAAAAATGAGTCAAATACAAAATTTAACATTTCTATACGGGCCCTAGGTCCCCTACCTTATGTTTAGGAAAATAATCTCCATTGAAAGATATTAGTAACACAAAATATTTGACATTTTTGTGGCCAAAACTCAAGGAGATATTTAAGTTCATAGTTTCAGGGGACCATATAGAAGATGAGATTGAAACTTACCGCCCTTTCAGAAGAATGACCGGCTGTCGAAGCAAAAAACGTAGTTTTTATATTTTTCATTGCAATTCAAAACTAAATGCAAATGTTATGCCATAAGCAAAACCACTACAAAATCTCAATCAATTTGGAAAATCGCACTCCATGCACACATACATATTATTTTAAGCACTTGTTAATTGCTATATTTCTCCCCAAAATGTGTTGTTGCCGGCTAGTTTAAGATGGTGTAAGTTACACAACGCTGCGTTTCATCTTGGTGAATATTGGTCGTACCAATGTCAAAGTTTTTGTGTTGAAATTATTTTTCAATGGAGAGTATTTCCCTGAATATACATTAAGGGACCTAAGACCCGTATAAAAAGTTAAATTTTCTATTTTTTGCCCTTTTTTTTTTTGGCTTTATACTTTCAACATCTCAACCCTGCATCTGATTTTGAACATTTTGGCAATTTAAAGTATGTACCTAGTACTAATGGTTGCTGAAATAAAGGTCTTGCAGGTTAAAACTCAACACCCTGTATATTTTTTAAATAGCACGAAAGACGATCGCGCGACTTTTGTACTTTATTTTCGTACTGTAGCAGTGGAAATGTCTCAAAACATTGTAGAAGACTTTATTTCTTGTTTTTCTTTCTATTTTTCATGTGTGGTGCTTTTGACGAGTACACAATTTAAGTGGTGGTTACCTCTATTCCCCAAATTTAGGCAAAACCGCCAGCTGAAAATGTGAGCTCTTTGCTCGATATTTAATATTGTAGTATTTTTCTATTTTTAATGTGTATTTTTCAGAAAGTGCAAATGATTAAATTTATCTACTTTTCGTTTCAGTTATTAGAATATAGTGCCGTTGATGATGTCGGGGTGTCGAATATTACACCTGAATAGGTGAGTTAAATGTTTGTTGTAATAAGTTTGAAACTTTTCCTTTCCGAATATTTTTTGATCTTAATTTAATCTTTATCAAAATTACCAAACGTTGTGCAGTCTAGGTTTTTAAACTTACCGTTGGGTGTTTAACTCCGTTATTTCCTTTTCTTTTCTTTTAAGTGATTCAGATTGTAATTTTAATCTGTGTTCGTCACTACTTAATTAGAACTAGGCAAAACTAGTAGTCAGCTAGCAGTGCAACTACTTTTAATTTAGACTAAATATTAGTTAACCTACTTTTCATTTAGCTACTAGTTAAAACTATCTTATTAACAGCTGTTCCAAAAACGTTTAGGTCAATTTTTTAAGTAAACTAACTTGCTTAACATGAAACTTTATACGTAAGGAATCATACTATATTTTCCCTCGTGCTCTGTAAAAATTAAGAACTCACATTTTAGTTGAGTTTTTTAAAACACGCAACTGAAAAAACGGATGTATTCATTATTCGTATTTGGAAATGATGCCTTTTTAGCCAATTAATTTACATTGGAAGTTTCTGCTTGTATTGTTAAGAAGGAACACCGGTTGGCAACCAAATGATCGTATTCGTATTTGGAAATGATGCCTTTTTAGCAATTTGAAAGCAATCATTTTGTGTGTTAAAACAAGGGCGTTAAAACTCACCCAAAGCGTTTAAACTAATAGAGGGAATGTTTTCCTCTCTTTTAATTTTACGCAGCTTTTTAAATCATATACTCCTAAGACAATTGTAACACTCAGTGCTTATATTCATATTTAAATTCATCTCTGTATCCATCCATTTTCATATTTCTGTCATATATTGATTCTTGAAGGTTTTTTATAAATGTCGGTAAGTCATAAAATGATTAATACGTCATCAAACTTCATAAATAATATTTTCAATGGTTGTTCCCCCGCTTTCGGCGAAAATAAACAGTGCACATTTTGTCCTTTTGTTTAATACACTTGACTAATAGTCTTTTATGTAAATGTAATAATAACGCAACAGTTTGCTATAAATATTAGGCCTAATAAATGCACGATTGTCACTTGTTGGAAGCTAAAATATAGCTAAAACTTGGATTTTCTCTTGCTTAAAAAAGTAGTTAATAGTGATTACAATACCGGTGTCCCAAATACCGGTATTTCGAGCAAATTTGCAATTTCGAAAGACCGGTATTTGCTGAGGTAAAGTACCAGTATTTTCGGTATTAGCTGAAAAAAAGTTTTAATTAAATAATTTTCAAGTTTTAACTTATGAAATATCTACTTATATTTTAAAAGTACATTTCTTTTTCCATGATACAGAAGCGAAATCAATCTACTGATGCAAAAATGTGGCTTAAAAATCACGATTTGATAGAATATTATTAAATAAAAGTAGCAGAAAGATTGAAAAAATGTTTTACTTAGATGGCGAGATGAATAGCCTTTTTGTGCATCATGTTTTTATTTTTTGTTTCCATGATCACTCACTTTCCCTTTTGTGAAAGTTAATTTCGAGTGTAATTTCGAATATATTTGTTCTACAAATAATTTACCCAAACCATCAATTGCAGAAAAACTTCATGATATTTTTTTATTTGTCTTAACAGTACTGAATTTTGGCAAAAAAAAACTTATTCTTGCTGGTAAAACAAATGGTAATTGTTGTCACCGGTATTGGTTTGTAATGTCTTGCTTTATACTTGGCAAGGTAATATTGAGAAATGATATAGAGCCTTGAAAATTTGCATCGAGTTTAAGCCTAATCATTTTAAACAAATTTTAATTTATTTACATAATTGTAAAGAATTTTGAAAAGAACGCGAAAACAAAGAAGAGAAACTAACAAGATTAAATTTAGTCAAGTTTATCGTAAATTTCAAACCCAAGGGCTAATAATAAAAATCAAGCACAAACCTCTTCTGCTCTACAGAAAAATGATCTCAATAATCGAAAAGTATCGTCTCTCGGAAAAATACTACGGCTAGCGATCAATCTTTAAAAAAATCAATAAACACAATACACACCAAAAAACATACACAAAAGGATTTTTCAAAAATAACACGCAAGAGACGGAATTATTTGAAGATGAATGATTTCTATATAATTAGAGGAGATGTATCGCACATTTTTAACAGTACCTCTCCACTGACCTGCGTGAAATCAAGTATTTTTAACCGCCTTCAAAAAAGGAGGTTATGATTTCGGCTTGCGACTTTTTATGTATGTTTTCAAATTATTCCAAGACTACTGTACCGATTAAAAAAATTCTTTTTGTTTGGAAGGGTATACTTCCCAGATGGTCCATGGTAATTTGGTCAGGGTCTGATAAGGGGTGCCGCAGAAATCCAAGAAACTTTAAATTTCACACGTTGTGGCTACGTACTAGAGCTTACGTCAACGGCCGGAACACGTCACAGGTCATGTGGTTATGCTGTGATCGGTGTGTTTTCGCACCTAAGGTTTGACTTCCTCTTAAACGATACTTAATTCTCGCGGCACATAGATAATCCATTTTCGCAACGCTGCGCCGCCTGCTAATTTTTTTATTATATGTGTTACTAATGTATTTATTACTACGTAGCTAAGCAGTAAATTAAATATATTTTACTACTTTAATAGTTGAATAAATTACCTTAATAGTTTCTTTACTAATAACTTTATTTAGGCACTAAACTATGAAGTTCTTTATTTAATATTCCAGTTTTTAAATATATTCAGTGTTCAATTCAGGGAGAATTGAATACAGAACACCCCTCCCCCACGATTTAATTAATATTTAATAGTATACATTATAACTGGTGTCTGATTTCTGAAAGTTGACCAATATTCTAGATTTACTATTTCATGATGCCGCCAGTTCAATTTGAAATTAGGGTTATACTAATTAGCAGGATTCAAAAAAAGGAGGTTTTGAACTCGTATTTGTTTTTTCCTTGTACAATGTTCCATAAATACTCGAAGAAACCTGTACCCAGGACCGTGCACAGGGGGGGGGGGGCACCTGTTGGCCTGGGCCCGAGCGTGAAGAGGGACCAATATTGTTATAACTAAAGGTGAAACATAGGGGTTTACAATATGGAGAGGGGGCCGGAAAAGTCATTTGTGACGGACCCCAAAATTTCTGTGCACGCCCCGTGACTGTACCAATAAGGAGAATTCTTTTTTTGTTTGAAACGGTATACTTCCCCAGCGGTCTGAAGGTAATCAAGTTCAGGTTTGATGAAATTGAGGTAACTCTTCAAATATCATACTCACATTTAAATCAATTTGTACTTTATTAACTTTGTATATCGTCTCACTTAGTAAACCGGTTTTTTTTTTTTTTTTTTTGTTTAGTAGTGGTTTTGTTTAGGGGTGGTCTATCTTAGGTTCCAAATCTTTGGTTTACCCTGTTTGTTCTTTAGGGAATAGTTATGGGTAAAAAACAATAAATTTCATGTACTTTCCCTCACAAACAATTAAATATAAAACCCATTGATAAAAAAAAGCCATAAAACTAAGGTATATAGTTTATTTATAGTTAAAGAAAGTAGTAAAAAAATTATTGTTAAAAGTAATCAATGAAAATATTGAATCAATTATTCTCTGAAGCAAACATAAAATTCATTTTAGTGGAATTTTTTATCTTCACCTATAGTGGGGCCATGTGAAGAAACATGCGACTGTTATCACGAGTTACATGACACGTATTGCGAAACTTTATTTACAATATTACACTTTCAAAATTTACAAATTTAAACTTAAGACGATTTTTTTAGTGACTCGTGCATTCGCTTTCGAAAAGCAAACTTTGATAAAGTTGAACTAATGATGAAGACAATTTTTTGTGCACATAGTTACGCATTTTAAATAGCCTTTCTTCACAGTCGTCGGAAGTCACCGACACGCTGTGTTATTTACACCACTAAAAAGCAAAAAATAAATTACTTTTAAATAAAAAAAGCCACCTTCAAAAAACACCTAGGAACTAAAGAGAAAAAAAAATAACTGATTACACTTACGTACTATTTCCAACCCAAACCTAGAAATGATAGTTATAATTCCAGTACAAAAATCAATTAAACTAAAGACCGAATTTAAACACTGATTTCAATTACTACACAATGAATTATTTGAAATACTTAACTAATTATATACGGTCTCTCAATTTTTATTAACCTGTTTAGTCTGTTATTATGTCTGTTTTGAAGTGAGTTACTTAACGTAACTCAGTGAGTTTAGTTTTAAAGACTAATTTCGTGCTTAGTTAAATTAGTGTTTAATTCAGGATTCGGTGGGTTCTCAGTTACGTTAGGTAGTAGTTTATGGGAGGATCCGGCCTTAAAAAGTTATTAAAAATTAGGAGAGACCGTATATAATTAGGTATTTCAAATAATTCATCGTATATTAATTAAAATCAGTGTTTATTTTATAATTCGGTGTTTAGTTAATTTTTGTACTGGAATTGTAAAATAAATTTCAATTCTATGTTTGGGTAGGAAATAGTACGTAAGTGTAATCAGTTATTTTTTGCTCTTTAGTTCCTAGGTGTTTTCAGAAGGCGGTTTTTTTTAAAAGTAATTTATTAACTGTTGGAAAGTTAAGCACTAAGTGAGTTGTAGGCTTAAACACAATTCAATATATGCATTGTTTTTTACTGTTGCATATTAATTTTTTGTTATGACATTTGTTCATTCATTTTACATTTATTCTCAGTATGTTTTCATGAATAACACAATTTTTGTACGAAACTATGAAGTGTGGCAACGAAACAATGTTTTCAAAAAAAATTTTTAATTGTAAAATACCGGTATTAATAACTGTATTACGGTATCATGGTTTAAAAATACAGAGTACCGATATTGAATTTTTGGTCCGGTATTGCAATCTCTAGTAGTTACTCTTTTCCGATGATAATATTAAACTAAAGAACAAGCAGTCTCCAACATCTTTTATTTTGATAAAAATACTTCAGATTAGAAACTTTTAGTATTAAACGACAGAACAGGAGTTTGAAAAAAAAAAAAAAAAGTTTTGAAAAATAATTTCACAATTCCTTGAACTTTGATTTATGAAATTCGTTTCTATTAAGTGCATTAAATTTCAACGTATTAATGTTTGGTACTTCTTTTTACAGGTAAAGTGATTCATATGTAAAATTCCCTGTACACAGGTAAGAGTTTAAATTTTCTTAAGTTAATGATTTAAGAAGCATGATAGACTGACTGATAACCCATCACTTGAACCCCTTCGATCAGGAAACGTGAGACAGTAACTTGGATGAAGTTGAATCAGTGGGAAAAATCTTACATTTTAAAAAGCAATAATCAATTTTAAAATGTGGAAGAAAAAACAATTATAGGGAGGACCTAAAATCTAAAATAACAAATAAGTAAAAACTCAAAGAACTTATAAAAATGCTTAAGTTAAATAAATCAAATGCAAATATAATTTTAGGTTACTAATAATCAAAATGCACTAAGCTATTTCTAGCGTTTTGCTGATACGCCCGTTCCATCCCTTTGAAGTATAATAAACCGATAATCCGGCAGTTACAGCACTAAATGGACGTATACAAAAACAGTAGAAGATTATTAAGCAAATGTCTTCTTTAGTTTATAAGTATGAATATTTAAGCACTGTTCTATTTATTTTCCTTCGTTAAAATGAAATGTTTTTATATTAAAATAAATGTTAAGAGCCCACATTTATAATTTTACAGAGTATGAGTGCAGTTTAGTAAGTCATACTCTTCGGGGCTTTAACCACATCAGCATCACGAGTGCTACGCAATGAAAGGGCTTGGGGTACACCTGCTTTCTCTTCTATATGAAATCAATTCGTGCTCTTCAGAGAGTTGCCCTCTTCTGAGCGAAATAAGCCCCGTAATTCATCAGTCATCTCTTAAGTTTATCTAGATTCAAAATATTTAGCAGATTTACTTTATATTTGCGTTTTTATTTCTGCTTTAAAGAATGTCGTGTTAGTTAATAGAATTGCCGTCAATTAGAAGTTTACTGTTATTAAATTACACAACATATGTTGTTCCACAGCTTAAGCGCTTTATTTACAAACGTTGGAGAATTTCTTTTTTTCTAGTCTCCCACCAGCTTTTTACAATCTCCTCCACGCATATCCATTAAGCAAGACCATAATACGGCGAAGTTTGAACATCTTCCCATCGTACAAAAGGAACAAAACGAGTCAGGATTTTACAGTAGGGTTGCTTTCTAAGTTTCCCACTTTTATTTAGGCAAATTGTCGAATACTCTCACATCCTTTGTACCCTTTCGTTCGCGCGCTACAGTGTGATGCCGAAAATTTACACAAAGCTCTACTCTTACTGCCAAAGCTAAAGAGGATCAAGTCTTTCATGGACTTGATCCAATTTAGCTCCGCACATCTTATATAATTATGCAAAAACAATTAGTCTTCTTCGTAAAGAAGGATCGCGGAGGCCCCGCTTCGACTTATTCCATTAAAATCTGTATCTGAAGTAGCCACATGACTTGAAGTAGTTCTTGTTAGTTTTGAGGAAAAAATTGGTGTAGATTAGCAAAAAAAAGGTAAAATGAAGAATTAGTTTAGAATACACTTGAACCTATTTTGCGGTTAATATATTTAATTCCGAAGTATTTTTTAAGGATGAACAGAGGTTACAAGATCACATTTTTAGTTTCCCACTTGTAGCCAGAAAACCAAATTCTAATTTTTTTTTTTTTTTTTTTTTTTTTGAGAATTTTTTTTTTTTTTTTTTGAGATGATCGGTTTTGACCTGTTACTTTAAAAGAACAGTTCTAAAAACATGCGACTCTCGCTTTCGTAATGAAATTGGGAAATATGCATAAGGACGCAGCCACGGGGTAGGTGGTTACCCAAACATTTCAAATTTATGAACACTCCTCCAGGGAAAGAAAAACAGTGAACAAGATTTCTATAAAAAAAATTATATGATTTTATTGTGGTTGCTTACTAGCAAAGAAATAAATTAATTTTGAAAGAAATAAGTAATAAACATAAATATTTAAGAAATGAGCGAACATTAAAAAAAATCTTTTCAAACAATGTATAAGAATGCAATCCTATGCCAAAATATTAGATAAATCGAAGCGTTACGTACCAAAATGTAACAAACTATTCGATGTAGTTTTGAATAATTGAATAAATGTTTTCTTCCAACTTCAACCAACTAGTATTAGTTGCGCTAGGATTTTCATTTTCTCTTGCGGGGGAAGGGAAGAAAGGAGCACGCAACCCTTGCATGTATGTATATTTGCATGCTCTGAATTGGCAGTGTGGCTTAATATCAATCTGTGAGGGATTCAGCTCCCTCTCTTCGCTAAGCTTCGTCTATTTGTCAATTTACGTAATAATTTCATGGCCTGAAATTATTCTTTGTTAAATTATTGATTAAAATAAAGTTAATTTAAAACCTTTTATTTCAAAATTATGTTTGAAAATTTAGAACTTTAAACAAACGTTTGAAAGTATTCAAAACTAATACGAATAAGAAGAGCAAAAAAAAAAAAAAACCTCAAATTCAATAAATCGTTAAAATTGAGAAAATATATAACAAAAAGAAAATGCAATAAACCTGCAGGAAGCAGAAAGAACAGCTTAAACCACTTCTTTGTCAGGGTATATATATATATATATATATATATATATATATATATATATATATATATATATATATATATTTATATATATATAAAATAGTTTTGAATTGCTACTAAATCTAAAATGATCAGTTTGGATAGATAAATGCTAATTAGTGGCATTCAAGTTAATCGATAACAGATTGGTTGAGAGAAGCCAGATACTGCAACTTAGTTCCCTACTTTTCTTGCCACATAACAAGGGGCGACCACAAAACTTTAGCTTTAGTAATCGTTCCCAGTCATTCTTTTTGATGCACTTGCGCTGTTCGTTCTTGATTTTGGTCCAATTACCAAAATAAATATCCAGTTAGTGTGCTTACTTTCTACCTATTATTGTCGACTGGTGTCAATTTCTTTTGGAATGAATATCATTAAAAGGAGACAAGTATTTTGGTAATAAATGAGCTTTTGATCTAAAAATGGAAAAACCTCAAAGGTTCAATACTTGCGAGCTTCACCGAACGTTCAATTTTTCGTAGCTTCAGTCAAGATTCCATTTTTCTCCCCTCCCCCCCCCAAACATGTCACTTTTCTCTTGAAACTCCAGCGTGAGTCTAAAATCAAAAGTACGTGCCACCGTATGCTGAAGGTTCCTTATTAATTTCAATACTTTTCCAATGAGCTAACTTGTGAAAAAAATAACTTAAATCGTTTTGAATTGTTTTAGAAAAAATGTCAACCTATGCTTTATATTTTCAAGGCATGGAAATTGATCAAATGTGCTTTACGGGAAAAATGTACATAGACTTAAGTCCTTACGAGTAGGGAAAAAAAGCACAATGGAAGTATCTAATCTTAAATTGTTTCCCTTTTTTTTTCTGCTTAATTTGAATTCTATTTTTTAAAAGCGTTTATACACAATGGTATGTTTTTGTTTATAGCTTACCGGCGACAATACTGGCATAGCTCAAAAAAAAAAAAAGGTTTTACACTTTTTAACGAATTCATTCTTCAATGCCACACTTTGTGCAAAACATATATAATTGTACGTTTAGTTTTGGAGCCTAAATTAAAAGCGTGCAATTAAAGATTGAAAATTTTCTAAGTTATGAAATTCAAATGTTTCATTTTTAATAATTCGCATTAATTACACTACCTTTGTTTGATTTTTTGGTAAGAACCTTAAACTAAAATTTTATAGATCAATTACGTTTTGTCTGTTTTGCATTTTTTTTTTAGAAGTGCCGATTTTACCGCCAGTGAATAATAAATACTTGCATATGCGAGTTTCTAGTCGTACCCAACGGAGTATTGGATTTGAAACTTCCTCGCATGAAATCTGTACAAAAATTTCAAAATTAATAAAATTTTGCGTGCAATTATTATAAAATTATATTTCCCCTCTTAGAAAAATCATTAATATTTCAGTAATTATTAATGAGTGCTATAAAATAATTTATACGATTTTATTAGGAAATTTTATATTGTAGTGAACTTAAGAAATCCAGTTTCTTCACACTCCGAAATCGAAAGCACAAATTTATAAAGATATTTTGATTTTTATAAATGGGTATGATTATCTAAAGAGCTTTATATAAATGAGAAATTATACAGAAAATACTATAAATATATTTTGTTAAGTAACATTTATTAAAATTTTAACTGATAAGCATAAAATTAAAAGGGTATATAGAAATTTTATAGTTATTATAACAGCTAGAAAATGACTAAAAGTACTAATGCCTAGTTCCCTCCTGTGGATAGCTGTGGTAGTTCCCAAAAATATATCAATGAAAGTATGTATGTATTTAACACCAATATAAGCACGTGTGTGTGTGTGTTTTTAATTTGAAAGAAAAAAATATATATATTGACTCTTTAAATTCTAAGTTTTGAAAATATTGAATTACTTAAATATTCATTTTATGGAGGTATTTAACGTTGTTTATTGGCAATCATTGGAATTTGAATAACGGAGGTATAGTCCATCTTAAAGTTGCAAAGTATTTAGGGACGTAATATAAGTTCCTAAATATACTGTGCCAAAATTCAATACAAATAGCTCGGAGAGAAATTTTGTGAAATTAAGTCTTGCGATTTAGCACGTCGAAGCTCTTACTATCCAGAATTGTAAAAATGTGTTGATCATATGTTTGGTATCTTTCCAGTAATAGTAATGTATGCAAAGTTTTATCTGTAAATTCTGTTTCTTACAATATTGATATTTTTGGCTGTAAATTAAATATGTAGGTTTGTTATTTATTTGTCAGTCTTTGACGATCGGTTATGTTAAACATGAGTTGGAACAAGTTTTATTTTTTACGAAAAGTGAGTTTTCAAAATAATGAATCATTGTTAGACTTATTTTTTGCTATCAATACCATGTGTATTGTCGAGCATTTTATGATATTTAAATGCATAAAATAACGTAAAAAAGCCAAAGCTTCCAAAAATTGCATTTTCTTGCTATTTTTTTTTGTTTCTAACATTGAACAGCCTTATTGGTTTTACTTGCTTCATAATTGGTAGATAGCGTGTCACGCAATCCGTTGTGGCACTGATCAATGAAAGCTTAACATCACGTCTCTGGTATAATATTTTCTTCTGCTTTTTTGCATATTCAAATAGTGTATTTCGATTGAAGGTTGTTGTATACGTTTTAACTACTAAGCACAAAGGTATTTATTTGCATACTATGTTATGTTTCAATAACTAACGACATATTCATTTTTCTTGATTTTGTAAAAATTTGTTTGCTTGGTGTAATAATTCTACATAAAGTACATAATAAGCAAGTTTAAAATTGAATTGCGCTGTTTATTTGTAGTAATTTGAGTAATGTGATTGCATCTCGACGTTTGCATAAAGAGTTCCTCACCAGGAATCTGTGTAATAATGAAAAAAATTAAGCAATTGAAGGAGCATAGTGAAAAATGATTCTGGTCGTATCAACTGCTTGCCCCCATTTCTCTTTAAAATTTCGGTAGGTCCCAATATTTTCCGAAATTTTAAGACAAGTCGCCAAATTTAGCCAGTTTCGTTGCCTGATGGAAGAAATAATTTGCACGCTTTGCAGACGTCTCCTGCCCATTGAGCGGTTATACTAGTATTAGAGCTCAATGGTCCTGCCATGTGCAGACGATGGAATCGCCTCGTGCTTTCTAATTCTTGCCAAAGCCTTTCAAATTTGATGCTTTTCTTAAAATTTGGCCGACGTTAGGACCTTATAATTGGATAACAGGGGGAAGAGGGCAAATACTTCTTTGCATCAAAAAAATGTCTTCACTTTCGATTGCTAACTTATGAAATTTCTTTCATCATCGTACTATTTGCGTGGTTCTCTGGTCAGTATTTTGGCACTTGGTGGAAGAGTCAATAACATCGAATTCAAAAGAAAAGTAATCTGCGAACTCAACTTTTTCGCTGTGCAACTTAAGGCAGAGTTAGGAGCGAGTTTTCAATTTAAAATTATTCCCTACTGTGAACAACGACGCTCCAGGAAAAAAAATGCTTCTTCAGTGCTTGGTTGCAGCAATCTATGCTTCTCTTTTTTCAACCTGTTTCGAAGTAGACTCGCCATAGGACAGGCACCAACACTGCATAACAGCTTTTGACTGTATCTAATGATTTCTTCGTCCGATTAAAAGAGAATGTAAACTTTTCAAACTTCTGTGCTCTCTATATGTTATTTGCTCTAAAAGAAAACATAAATCCAAACCAGATGATACTGGTCAGGAGAGGGTTGAACACTGCAAACAATCTTAGTTTCAGAAGTAAAACAAATAAAAACCGGGGATTTAATTGAATACAAATCTCTTTTCCCCACTGTAAGTTTCATGAAGTTTTTACCGAAATAAAAATGCATATTTGCATTCCTTGCCTTTCGTCTTTTAAAAGGCAAGGTACAAGGCCACTGCAACGAAAAAAAGTAGGCTTTGTTACTCCAAATAATTTCTGTTTAATTCGAACTTTATTTCATATGTTCGCGCCTTGCTCTTTGAAATTGCAGAGAGCAATTTAAGGCAACGGTTATTCAAGATGTTGAACTGAAGAAAAAAGTTAATCCATTAAAAAGGTTCCCATCCTACGTTGCATTGAAAATAAAAATGCGCCACTCAACCACCAAGCATTTGAAAAGACTCAGTTTGTTTATTTTTATTTAAATATACATTCAATTTTCTAAACTTTTTCCAAAATTAAAATAAAAAATTAAGAAAAGTGAAAAAATATCAATTGGTTAGAAAACACATTTGATGCTTACGAAAAAAAATCATTGTATAGTTTTAGGAAGTAAATATAAAATACTGAATGAAAAAACAATTGTAGTGGTGGTGGTGGTAGACAATTTTGTGTAACTGTTTTAGGAAAACGACTTTTGAATCAGATATTCAATTAATCGAAACAATGTTACACTTGCATAGTTAACTTTGCTTACTATATAAATCCTGCTTGATCATAAAATAACTTTTATAATTTCTAATAAAAATTAATTTCACTGCAGATCTTAAAAGCGTATCGCGGGCATTGAATGTTTTGATTCGTTTCAAACAGAAAAAAATAGAAATTGATGTAACAAATATTCAAATCATATTTACGCCTAATTAAGTCAGTTATTAACTTTGACCTGCACACCATTCATGTCAACAAATTTTTCGAATCTTGCACTCGGAAAAAAAAATATACATTCGGGTAGAATTTCATAAATTTGATTTTCAAAATGATTTTTTAAGAAAAACCTTAAAACTTGCTACTGTTATTCTGCAATAAAGCAACAGGTTCTTGTGTTTAATCATTAGTAATCTCCTAATATTCGATGAATTAGTAGGAACTCGAAAGAAAATTTCAGTTAAAAATTAGTTTTTGGGCTTGTTTTCTCTCCGGGCTTTTTAAATTAAAATAACGTACTGTATTATGAATAAGTTATCTTTGTTCATTGTTGACATTCTCGAAAGATTAAGGTAGGCGAACACCCTCGTTTTCGAAAAAAATCGTTTTTGAGATTTTGAGAAATTTAGAGAGCCCCAGTGTTCTTCCTAAATCCGCATTTGCTTTTTTTTTTTTTTTTTAAATCAGTGAGTTATTGAGAAAACTATTAAAAATTTACTAAACTCAAATGCACCGGTTTTAACTAAAATTTACTTTTTCTTTCTTGATTTTCTCATAACCACGTTTTTAAGTTTTTGTTTACGCCAACAGCACTAGCAAAACAAGTATTAACTCTAAAGATTTGAAACTTGGTAATTGAAAAGATAACTGTTATATAAACCTCGAAAAGTTAATGTACACGCAATATGAGGTTTTGAAATAGTGATCAATTAAACATATGCGGCAAAAAGCACGTTTGTCGGGGTTAATTTTTCAAACATTTACCCATAAAACCTATTTTTAGCTATTTTTAAATTGGAGGGTCATATCACTTTCTGGTATTTAACGAACAGATAAACGCAGAAAGTTTTAAAAAATATGAAACTGTCAATGCACTGGAAATGTTAAGGAAATTGTAGATTTTTGCTTAAAAAAATTTTTTTATTCAAAAAAAAAAAACTTTTTTTTCAACAAAGTAGTCAAAATGTGTTACTTATATCACTTTTAATAATTGCATAAAGTTTTAGGAAGGTACCATGGATATTGAAGAAAAATATTTAGGGTGTTCGCCTACCTTAAATCATATTTTTGCATCTATAAAAAGCTCCAATTAAGAGGCGTTACTGTTAGTTCAGCTATAAATACAATGGACAATGCCTATTGGACTTTTACACAGCATTGAATGTTATATTAAATGAGCGGAGGAATAACTAATGAGTTCTCTCGTTTAAAATGATGCAATCGTGGTTACAAGTGGGGGTAAAAAATTCAGAGGTGTGGTTACCCGTTCATGGTGAGTAGATCGCCTTAGTATGATTTTTCGTAATTTTTAAACCAAGATTTCTTTTGTACTGCCTTATCTTTAGAATTTAGTATCTGCTCTATTCTAAATTCAAAATATCAAAATAGTATTGACTTTAATCAGTGGTTTTCTGGAACTACTTTTGGTAAAATATGGTGCCGCATGTAATGATTAAAAGTTTTACCTGCGCTGTACCAAAAAGTTTAAATCAAATCCGATTTTATTAACTACTAGCCGCCTGCGGCGACCAGGTGGTTCGCCTTCTTACGCCATTCGCCTTTCTGTGCAAGCAGCCACCTACGGCGGATGTTTGGCTAACTTGTCATTTACCTTTTTACTTCAAGTCTGCCTCCTTCGGCGGCTGTTTAAATAAAATCGGTAGCAGTATTGATCAATCCATCTTTATCTTTTTTTTGGGCCATTCAAACTTTTACGCCAAGATTGCCGCCTTCGGCGGCTATCTACCTTTACGATCTATCTCTAAATTTTCTTATCCATCTCTATTTATTTTAGCCTCCCCGCCCATCTCGTAATAAAAACAAAGATCATTCAAGAAACCGATTTTTTTTTACTTAAGTAGAGCAAAAAAAAAAAAAAAGCTCAAATTTCCCGTAGTGTGCAAAAAGTAGCGTTTGACAATGATAAAAAAATCTCGCTGTTTTTAATGAATTAAATGCTCACAACTGTGAAATGTAACGTAATACAGAGAAACAAACAAAAGATCCAGCTTGGGGGGGGGGGATGGAAAAAGAAATAAACGCAATCCCTAAATAAAACAAAAAAAAAATAAAGGAAAGAAAAAAAAAAGCAAGCGCTGCCGGAAAAACACGTGGTCATCACGTCATAAAATGTAGAAGTAAACTTAATAGTAAAAAAAAAAGATTAACATTCCTTGCGATTAAGATTCCATCGTAAATATCGAATCGAAATCCAAGTAGTGACACCACAAGCATAAAAGATTGAAGAACGCTTTTTTCGACCGATGCGTGTAAAGACATGATGTGTTCATCATTAAAAAAATTGTAAAAAAAAAAAAACCTATTGCATATTTTTAAGAAAATTTTTTTTCAGAAGAGGGCGAAATGTTTTTACTATTACCAACTTAAATTTCAGAAATGAGGCTTTGATTCTTCTCGCAGGATGATATTAGAAAAAAAACCCAGAAAAAAATGCAAATTAAAGGTTTTTTCAAAAATTCATAAAAAATACAAAAATTGCCCAAGCTTCAAAATTTTTTCATTTATCATATTTAAAATTAAATTTTCTATGCTATAGTACAAAAAAATATTTGTGTGTTGCAATTGGTTCGGGGTCTGTGAGGTAAAAATACTAAAAAGTGCAAAAAAACACATAAAACATTAAATAACTTTTTTCTACGTGAAAAACACCGCCAGCTCAGTCATTTCGAGCCGAGGACTGCAGTTTCGTGCTTATTAGCACTCATCAGCCCGGCATAGGAAAGTGACTGAGCTGGAGATGGAAAACCTCTTAAGGAAGCCAAGAGTGCGAAACAAACTGGTAGCTAATATAGAATTAGCGCAGACCAAACTGAATATAAACTTTTTTCTAATTAAAATATCAAAAATCGAAGCCCGAGGTGCACATCTTTGGTCAAAACTGTACCTGTGTACCAAATTTCATCTTTCTAGGCCTTACCGTTTCCCCGGGAAGCGCGCCACACACACACACAAACATCTTATTTTATTATATGTATAGATTGCTGTCAGGCGATTAATATGGTCATAAAAGAAACATTAAAACTACGAAAATGTTTTGAAAATGTTTTTTAAATATTAACGTTTCTAATGCTCTGTTTAAACTTCAGAATCTGCTACGGGCATAAGATCGTAAGAACAATTTATCATACTAACGAAACTCAATATAAATAGTTTTTTGAAATTATTTAGATTATGAATTGATTATGAATGTCAAATATTTAGTCCAGATAAGCATAACTCATTATTGAAAAAAACAAGTTTTTAGCTACGTCATCTCTTTGCAATGAATTTAGCACTCCAAAATAATCGACTAATTTATAGATGTGTCGTGTGCCGACGAACTTTCGCTTCACAACATGATATATGCTATGCCGGGGCGAAAGAAATCCATACATATCAGATGCGAAGCTTAACTAGATGGGTTTAATAGCCAAATGACTTTAAACAAAGTTACCACAATTTTAAATATATCTTAATCACTCATATATTAAATTCTTAAGGTTATCTTATCAATTTATATTAGCTTAAATATCAAAAGAAACAAGAACTACTTCTCAAAGTGGAGTTAAACTTTTGACAGAACTGTCGACTTGAGGTTGAAGGGAATTGCCACAAAAATCTTTATGTAGTTAGATGTTCTTTTTTTTAAATTAAAACCATTTGCATACTGAATTTCTAGATTTCCCAAATCCAGAAGTTACTACTACTGGCCATTTCTTTCCAAAACAAAAGGGCTGGCACCATAGCTTTTTATACATGAAGCAGCACGCAGTTCATATGAAATGGCGAAGAGCTCACCCTGACTTTAAAAAGTTATCGTTGGGTCGGGGGGGGGGGGGGGGGATTGTAAAATTCACTGACCCAAATTTCATTGTGTGTGCCTTGCGCTATACCCTCAGCATTAAACATATGAATTTCATTTAATATTGATGTATAAAATCAACCGGTTTTGAGCTGCTTACATCCACAATACTAATGTTTCTTGTTTATAGTGACTATAAGAGATCAAGTTCGAACAGAACGTTGCGCATAAGAGCTTCTAAATTTTTTGCTACTTACTTTGACAGAACTCTGTTCAAAATATCGCTAGTTAAAATGATCATTCTATACGGGTAATTAAAGAAATTATCAGATTCTGCAGCTTTAATAACTATATCAGTAGATAATTTTATATGGAATGATTATTCAACATTAACTCTTTGGTTTCAAGTACATATACTAAATTTTTATTTTTGCTAAAATTAAATTGCTCAAAGCTCAGTATCAATCAAAATGTGTCTCTGTTAATCATTTTCAGATAGTTAAAACGGATATTTCATGTAGATCTGTATTTTTATGCAGTTTTATATATTTCTGGCGAATGAAGTTTCATATTTAACTTTTGAAAAGTAATACGCCGTAACTTTAAATAAATAAAATGTTAAAATAACTGCTATTCACGAAGTCCCACAAAATATCAACTAAACAAAGTTTATTTATTCTTCTAAATTTCATGTGCTATAAATGTCAAAACTGGAGAATAATGTTTCTAAAAGAAGACAAAAAAAAAAAGCCAATGTATCACTGTTAGTTTTTATAACATAGAATTTAGCATCGTTTTGTCCCCATGAACACAACAGAGTGTAACGGTCAAAACCTTTTATTAAACAAAATAATCTATTTTTCATATTAAAAAAACTAGCTTTTTTTATAACCAGTAAAACCGTTAATTTTTGGCAGCGATTCTATAGAGAACGGTATAACTTAGCCAACTGCCAAATACCAAACTTATGGTAAGTTTCCAATCACCTTTTTCTTCCTTTCCTAGTCCGATAGTTTACACTTGAGCAATTTAAATAGACTTTTAGCGCACTGTTTGAACTATAGGAAAGTAAAAGATCTTCTTTCATGCAGGGTTCTCAAATTCATACAACTTATTTTTTTTTTCAATTTTCTCTTGAATTTTTTTTTCTCCAAAAAATGGGATCAGGAGGAATCGGTTTTTAAGAAAGGACCTATTCCGTCGGCTTATTTTTTAAAGGCTATTTTCAGTCTTTCCTACTGAAACCTGTCTGCCATGGTCAGGATTCACATTCGAAAAATGTTTTCAGACATGAAAAGCCTTAAATTTACTATAGTCTAACTTATTTTGTACAGCGATTTGAATTTCCCAGCAGATAAAAATTACTTGAAATGCTATTCCGGAACATCGCTCCCTCTGGTATAAATCCATTGGAATTCCGTAACGGCGAAATTTGACTTTAGAGCTCATTACACCTCTGAGCATGGTAACCTATTTAAGAATAACAAATCAAACTGAGAGATTATATGAGAAATCATTGAAGTATGAGATAAACTGGAAAAGGAAAGCTGAAGCTGTTGGAGCACTTTTCGGAATGGACGACTAGCGAAACTATTAGAGCTGTCATATTTTTCTCGGAAAACCCTTCGTGCTCTTACAAATGTTGTTTAAAATAGATCAATAGAGGAAAGTTATGAAATGATAGCGATCAGCATCTTTTATGCGCGAAATTTCACGTTAGTTAGCATTAAATTGTTTGAACGGAGTAGGAAATTGTTCCAATACTAAGAATGATACATGGTGTTAAACTTCGTCTTCGATATCTTTAGAACACAAATCCTTTTATTCGAACCAGTACATTTTCTTATATTTTTTTTCAACGGTGACTTAACTGATTTTATTTATTTTGTTCCTGACTAATTTTTGTTTCATTTTTATGAGACATAGAAGTTTTGGTTTGTTTTTATGTCTTTAGTCATCAATATATATTTTTTACTTTCATTTTTAAGTAGAAAAGTTCACTAAAAACATTTGTAAAATTCTTTTAAATTGCTTGCTGGTATGTTTTGGTCATTTGCAAAATCAAATGAACGATTTGTGAGTAATATTTCCAATCGTGGCGAGCTACTGTTTGCTATAATACTTCAGCATATAATAAGCGAAGAAAAAAAAACCTACATCTAAATGGCAATGAATATCCACCAGTATGAAATTTTAAATCTAAACAGGTTAAATGTAAATAAAGAAATCAGTTTTTAAAAAAACAATTAATAGTAAACTTTCCAATTGAAAATTTTTGTAACTACTTAATCGTAGTCAAAAGAAAAGAAAATATTAAGACTTTTGAATGAAAGGAAATAGTCTCTCATAATTATAACACTTAAAGAAATAGTAGTAATTTATTGCTTTTTTAAATGTATAATACTTTACCCTTGTTAAGTCTACAAAATTAACAGTAACAAAAAATAAATACATGAAAATTCTTCTGATCTCTGTTGCTCTATTATGCTAAATAGTTTGTGTTTGTGCAATTTACCCTAAAAACGCACTAAGTTCTCTCATTGGTGGTTATTGAAGAAACGTCTTAATTTCTATGAAAATCAACTTTGAAATACTCAATCTCGCATACATTTTTATTTCAAAAATAAATTTAAACCGCTATGTGAATTAAAAAAAAATACTGAGTTTTGTCTTTTGTGTAGAGCAGCTTCAGTAAAAACACGCTCCTTTTCTACCTAACCACTGAGGTAGTTTCAGAACGTTGTCTTTCTCTTCGACGAGATTCGAGTGATGTAATTGTCAGTACATCGTGCTTCCTCAATCAATAACTTGACCTTCCGGTTAAGTTGCTGAAGTTATTTGCTTCCTGTCGGAGATCGTAACTGAAGATTACGATGACGAGTATTACTTGATATTTTCGTTGGATAAAACAAGTGATTTTTTTGGAAAATTCTCTTGGTAGACTTAATTGTTCTGGTCTCCTAGTTACGGCTTAAAAGCACTGCAATCACGAAACAAGCGTGTACAATGTTCCTTCCAGTTTGCGCTTTGATGACGTTGCTTTTATCATTTTACTGGATTTGATTTAGAAAAATTGTGTTAGTCCTCTGAAGTGCTGAGTTTTGAGTACGTGTATAACCTGCAAAATTTTCATGATACAATTGGAGTAGTTTAGTGAGTTGCACTTGGGTGAAATCTGGCTAGAAATACAATAGTACCCGAAATTTAATCACAACTACATTATCATTACTCTCATTAATCTCCTTCCCCCCTGGTCCCTGGTCAAATCTTGAGAATCTAGAAAATATTTTTTTCATTTTTCTTTAAAAACATTTATTGTCGACTCTAAGTAAGAGTTTTTTTTTTTTTTTAAACCCTTTGTAATTTTTTGCGTTAATGTTCTTTTGTGAAAGGATTTTCACTCTTTTCATTTGGAAAAAAATATTGTTTTGCTTAATAGCTTTCTAGTGAAAGGTTTTCACTGTTTTCATTTTGAATATTATTATTTTGCTTAAGTTTCTTAGTGAAAGGATTTCTCTTTTCATTTTGACTATTATTTTGCTGAAAAGTTTTGCAGTGTAAGTTTTTCATGTAAAATATTATAATCTTCTTTACAATTTTAATGGTGAAAGGTTTTCACTTTTATCCTTTAAAAAATTATTTTTCTTGTTTTTTGTAAAAACGATGTTTTTCTCTTATATTTTGATTCATTCTTATTTTGCTTCAATCTTTAGTAGTGAAAGGTTTTCAGAGTTTTTATTTCAAATTTCTTAAATTTAATATGATTTTCTTTACTTTTTATAAATTCTGAACTATTTTTATTCATTTGCATTTATTTCTCCATTACATTTAATTATTTTTTTTTGTTTTTAAAAGTTTTAACGACATCAATATATTAAATTGTCTTAAAAGAACTCCTAAGAATATTTTAATCGTTATGAATATATAAGTGTTTAATTTCGTTAGGTTTTATAGTTCTAAGATTTCGAATAGGTTTTTCGTAATTTTGAAATGTTTTTAACCCTTTAATGTTTGAAAAGGATTTTAATGTCTGTGATAAATTTTTTAACGTTTTTGATACCTTTGCAAGTTTTCAGTGGTTTTAATTCGTAATGATTTGCATTGTTCTTGATGCTCAAATAAGTTTTTAAAGGTTTTAATAAATTTTTGGAGGTTTAAATAGTTTTAAATAAGTTTAAAATTTAAATTGCTTTAAAAGGTTTTAACAAGTAGTTTTTTTAATGTTTTAAGGATTTTTAATGTTTATACTATATTTTTATGTTTTAAAAACTCTTTTGGCAATTTTAATGCTCCTCATATTTTTTAATTATTCTAAATGAGTACCTATTGCCTTAGACTTAATACGTTTTAAACTGTACAAAAGTTGTTAACAAGATTTTAGAGTTTTTAAAAGGTTTTTAATGGTTCACTAAGATTTTGAAGGTTAAAATGTTCTTAACGGTTTTAATGTTTCTTTATACTAATGGTTTAAGACGTTTTAATGATTAAAAAATTTTAATTTTTTTAAAGGTTAAGGATTTTAATGAGTAAATGTTATAAATGCATTACTGTTTTAATATGCTTTAATGATTTTAATGTTATACTACTTTTTTAACGATTTTAAAGCTACTTTTGCTTTTTTTAGTTTTAATGTTCATTAATGAGTATCAGTTCAGACTTGTTACGTTTTTAACTGTGCAAAGGTTTTTAATGAAAATTTTAGATGTTTTGAAATATTTTTGTTGGTTTGTTTAATAATATTTTAAAGGTTGTAATGTACAAGATGTTCATCATTTATGATGCTCATGTTTTAATCTTTCTAAATGAGTATGAGTATGTTCTTGATACGTGTTTAACTTAACAAAGGTTTTAAATCAGTTTTTAGAGATTTTAAAAGGTTTTTGTTGGTTTAAATAAGATTTTAACGATTTTAATGTTCTTCAAGGTTTTACTGTTTTTATGGCGCAAATGGTTTAAGAAGTTTTAATGATTAAAATAATCTGTTTTTAATGATTTTAAGGATTTTAAGAAGTAAATGTTTTAAGACTTTAATGTTTTTACTATATTTAAATGTGTTTTAAACAGTTTTTAAAACTGTTTTATTGATTATAATGCTTTTCATATTTCATTTTTTGTTTATTTCTAAATGAGTATCGGTACGTAAATTTTAAATAAGTTTATATATTTTAAAAGTTTTATAAGTGTTTAAATTAGAATTCAAAGGTTTGAATGTTCTTCAAGGTTTTAAAGTTTTTAATATGCTGATGTTTAAATAGGTTTCTACAACTTTCCTGTTTTTACTAGGTTTAAAAAATTGTAATGTGCTTAATAAGTTAAGAACCCCATTTAATATTTTTAAACGGTTTTTAAACGTTTTTAATGGTTGTACTGATCCCAATACTTAATTGTTTTGACGTCTCTTAATCGTTTCTCATTTAACTTGATAAATATTTAACTGCAATTAGATTTTCAGGTTTTTATTAGTAATTTTATTTGTTCTAAATGTTTTATTTCTTTCAAGGAGATCTTTGCTATTAAAAGCTTTGATATTTTTAATTGTAGGCGTGGTTTCAACAATTTTAAGGTTTTTATTACGCTTTAATTACATCACTACGTGAGTCAACACAGAACATGAATATATAGTCACTATCGGTGCTAGAATAATGCCTAAATATTTAAACATGACTGTTAGATACCAATTATATAGATATATTTAATAGTATACAGAGTAGTCCAAAAGTGATTACAACTAAATACGAAGCCTTAGCAGAACCAATCGAGCTACAATTTTAGGTAATGGCTACTTGAAGGTATACGCACGGGATTGGGGTAGTTTTTAACGACGCAGTGTTCTCACAGTTACAGTGAGCGAGTCTTAAAATTTTCAAATTGCAAGATGCAATTTTTCCTTGCTCAAGGTGACCACCGTATTGAAAAATGCCAAATGGCTTTGTAACAAAAAAACTGTTAGTTGCCAAGTTTCCAAACTCGGTGATACTCTCTGGGTGAACTTGGTAGTTTTCCCTACTAATGGTGAGTGCGTTTCATTTAAAAGAAATATTGGTTATAAATAAGGTGTTGATTATCTACAGTTAATTTTGTAGGAGACCAAGAGCAGTTATTAATCAACCGCGCAAGTCAGTTACTGATAATATATATTCTGAATAAAAGCTTCATTATATTTTTTCCCGAGCACATGTATGTTTGCAATTACTTTTGTTTTGAGAAAAAGCTTTAAAAACAACAAGTTCATTACTTGACAGTTTATGGTAAATTGGCATTGATAGCAATTTAATCAACCAGTAAATGACCACTGCTAAATCCCAGCATAAATGGGTAATTATGCATTTTATTTTACTTAGCGCAAACATGGATTATCAGCACACACACGTCTCAGTAAATGCACCTGTAGATTTAAATTTAACCTCAAACAACGTTTAACATTTCATGTTATGACAACCCTCACTAGTAAGAAAAGTGACATTTCTTGAAATTTTCAAGATAGCTTTGTAAGTGTATTGTCCAAAACGTTAGCCACAACTATAAATTTAAGCGCAGCATCAACGGAATGCTAGAAATTAGTTCAAGCAACGAGATAAAGAAGGTTTTTTTTTTTTTTTGAACATTTTTGTGTCCCATTGGTGAGTGGTCAGCTGGCACACCTCATGTAAAAAAAATACAGAAACATGCATTTTTTACATGAGTTTTTTTGTATAGAAAATTATAAACTTTTGGCCTCGTGCGGGAGATAGCTAAATCTTTTTTGATTAAAAAAAAAAGAAAGTTCGCGCTGCGTGGGTCTGTAAGAGCATATTTTAACAACTGAAAGTTTTGAATTTCTATAAAAATGTATTTTCTAAACACCATATTGTAAAGATGAGCAATTGAGCAACAACATCTTTTGCATATGAAGTAGAAGTTTTTGACAAGCTAAAATGAATGATAAAACTTTCTTCAAACATTCTTCTGACCCTGTCATTAGTATTGTTAGCAAATGACTGTGGTTCTTTCTAGTCAACTGGTAACGATACAAATTTACTAAGAGAACGCCTAAAAGTTCCAAATTTCGTTTTAATAGTCTTTACGCGTCCCATAGCATCAATCCCAGAATACTCATGAGTTTCCCCAAAAGGCAAATAACGGGGAGGCTACATTTTTTTAGAAGTACTAAATCGCTTTCCTGTATATTTTGCTGTGCGATGCGTCACTTGACATGGAAGTGTAGCGTGGAAAGATCTCTTCCAGGCTTTCCAAAATCCATTCTACATGGATTGTATTTAATTCTATATGAAAAAAGAGTTTACATGAGATTAACCAACGGGAGTAGCAAGGAAATATTCTACAACAAAATGAGAAGGTGTCTACTCTCTCTCTCTTGAACTGCCAACTTAACAGTGGCTAGTGAGAAACTAGTGTTCGAAAATTGAAGCTCTCTTCAAGGGTCGATGTTGTCAGTGACACTTTGCAAGTGAAATTTCATAGATTTTACTGCTGCCTCCCAAAGCACACCAAAATGTGGAGAAGCTGGTGGAATAAAATGAAATTAAATATTGATTGTGGTAAGTAAAAATATTTTTTTCATTTACACATTAATTTCTGAAGATTCTTGAGCTTCCATTGAGCTCCGAGAAGGAATTAGTCATGGTCACAGAATATCTGAAACGGTGCTAATTTACTTTAACTAAATCTTAGTATAATACCGCTATAAAATTATTTGTGGACAAATCACTTCTTTTAGTTGAACAGCTTTCATGGAAATACACGCAAAAATTGCAACACATCCCTTCGTTGTTTTTGATCCTCATTCCTTATTAAATTCTGAACTTAAAAAAATACCTGCGTAATCAATTCCCGTATTTGAACAAAGATCGTACAGATCTTACTATTGCTTACGGTAAATTTCCCATTTTTTAGTTTTGTAGATTTTTTTCTTTTCTATACCATGTGAAGGTAGGTAATGAATTTGTTTAACCCTCTTAACGAGTTTTCTGCCCTTAATCATACATTTTCTTTACCAAAGAACGTTTGTGTACAATGTCAGTCCGGCATGAAGGCGAATAAAATGATATTGATTTGGAAGGTTTCTAATTCTGTAATCCGCCAGTAATATCAAAGAATGCTTTCCATGAAACGGCAACAATGATTTTTCATTATTCCAAAACACCAGTGGCATCAAATGGGCAGAAAAGACTTTTAGATGAAATAGAACTGTTATTTTCAAGTTTTGCAGCTTCTTATAAAATGAAACTTTTAAATAACATATTTTTTTTTTTGGATTGCGTTATTTCTTTCGATACTAGTTAACGAAATAAATGATGGTTTTTAATGAACTACACTTTTGATAATGAAGAAAAATTGTCAATTTTTGAAAGGAATGGTCTTTGTTTTCCAATAAATAATTTAATTCGTTAAGCTTTCTTTCCGCTATTGTCTTTTATTTTGTGCCTGAACTGCACTTTAGGATAATCCTTTGAATTTCTAAGTATCCGAGGTGAACCGTCATACCTCAAATTGAAATCAGGTAACAAGTTAGCATTTCTTTCGCGTGCCGGGTTTTCCTTTGACTTAACGAGACGCTACATTTTAAATTGAATTATATCCCTAATTCCCAAACTTGTATTCATTATGAAGTGTTTCCATCTACGGGGATGGTTTGCTAACCGAATTGAAACAAATGTCGATTCAGTCCAATCAAATTTCTATTTCAAATGCAATGCAACTTGTGCTAATAATCGTGCGGTATGCAATTCCAAACGCGGGATTAACAGTTCATGAGCCTTACAACGTTTGCTTTAGGAACCATCAAACTGGATAATCTTCAACCACCTTCTGGTATTTGCACCCTTTATATCCCAGCAGCATACACTAAGGCCAATGAATCTGGAAAACCATGAGACTGGACATATTCTTTGCGTGTTTAATAGTCTTGGAATAAATGAACCGTCTCTAGATTCTCTTTTAATTTGATTATTTTCATAATTCACTTCACAGCATAAGTATCGTAGTCTAAATTCTCTAAACACAGCATTTAATAAAACATTTTTATTACAATACAATGAGACAAATCCTAATAGTCCAAAAATTTTGCTGTTTGAGAATATCTCTTTGTTACTAAATGTTCATCATGGAAAAATTATTTAAAAATCGACACTCTAAAATTAGTCTCAATACAGTCCTAAAATTTTAGATTCCTTACTGGGAAGAATTTGAAGCTATTACGTTTTCTGAATCAAACGCAATACCATTTCAAATTTAATTCGAATTTGATCTCTATTTTCTGTAATGCAAATTGAGTCAAGTATATATAATTCTGAAAACGCGAAATAACTTCATCTACTTTTTTTAATAGGATTGCAACTGGGCAATAACTCATCCATACAAGTCATTTATAATAACTTCTAATAGGATTTTTCTCTTCGCGGTTAATTTCAATTTGTTTTAGAACACTGGTAGCAAATAATGGTGCAGATGCAAGTACGTATCTCAACGAACAAAATTTAAATTGTTCCTTTATAGTATTATCTAATAATTTTGGGCATTTATCAGATATACACTTGCCCGTATATTTTACCTATGTCCGCATTAAAACTCATGTATTTGAAAATTCTATGAAATCGAAAATAAGTCCTTCAGACACTTGAGCCAAAGCCTTAAAAAGCAACTCAATGAGACCAATGGCATAGTTTTATGAGAACTATCTTAACTCCGCTCTCTGGTTTTAAAGCTGCGTTTTAAAATAAGCTATTCTTGATCTAGTAAATTTGTCGGATTACGCGACTTATGTCTCAATATTCCTGCATCAGCATAAACTCTTTATCTTCATCTAGAATTCATCTCTTTTAAATTTGCCTTAGATAACAAAAAACTGAAAATTCGGAAGTTGTTACTGATTAAACTCAGCAAAACATTTCACCCAATACATCTTTTGATTTGTGGAAGGGAAGTTTAACTACAAATTTCCAATCTTCTAAAATTTTATGACTATTTTAAAATTGTTTTCCGAAAACTAATCATATAGAACATTTCCTTTATAATTTGTTTCCTCGGTTAACAAAGTTCCTGGAATGTTTTGTCTCATTCCAAATTATGTTATTAAAATTTCTCTTTTAGATCATTTGTCTTCAATTTTACTCTTTTTGAAGTGATCCATAGCAACGCCAGTGTTTTGAGCTATTGGCTCGTTTTTAGTTCGTATAATTTGTCTACGACGTAGCATTTGAGATACATAATACTCTCATTATCTCAACAGGTCCGGGTTGCAAAAGCTGAGGATCCATTAAGGCTCTTATTAGTATCTAATTGATCTGCCGTCAAGTTTCCTGTGAATTTTAGTGCAAATGCCTGAATGTTAAAGTGTGGGGCATTTGCTTGAGTATTAATGGTTATTTTGGGGATACTTCAAGTGGATATCCGCTTAGTTCGCCCCCCATTGCAGTTTATTAAAATTCCAAGCATTTTTCTGCTTTAAGTTTATTCTTTGTGAACACTTCTGATAAAAAGGTGGTTATTGAGTCTGTTTTCAGCAAAGTAAGACTGTTATTGAGTCTGCTCTTGAGGAATCACTATTTCTTACAAGTGTCGTAGGCAAAGAAGAACCTCATAAATGCTCCTTTCTGTTAACCGAAAGATTTGAATTATAAGTTTTCTACTGAGTCTTCACCGACTCTTAGATGAAACTTTCAAGGATTTTTTAAGTTATCGTGTAAAAAAGTATTATGCTTTTGTTTACATATGCGACATAAAATACAGGGTGCTTGAGAAAGAAATAAAGTGATATGATAGCAGAACAGTGTGGAATAGAAAAGTGAAATAAGTTTTATGTTGTACCAGCGCGTTGGAAATTTTTGTAAAACACCTTTCAAAAATAGATCATAAATTCAGAGAGCGCCTTAGTCAAATGTTTTTAAATTAATGTACGAAACTGCTTCTTGAACAATAGTTAAATCTCATTGCGATGAATTCGATAAGGCCACATTTTACAGCAGAAAAATGAACATACGATTGCATAATGTTACAGTTGTAAAAGGTAGCCGTATCGAACCTATGGATGGATGTGGGCAATTAGATTTGACCTCTTCTCAATAAGCTCACATTCTTACATCAATAAAAAATGGTTACAGCGCTCTTTGATATCTAATTTTCAATTATTTTTTGAAAAGCGGTGTACAAAAAATTCCAGAGCGCTTGTGCTACATTCCACTTGTGTCACATTTCTATTTCACACTGATCTGCTACTATGTGGTTCCAAATTCGAGGAGTTCTTTCTCCAACACCCTGTATAGTAAACTTTTAGCATTATGGTATTTTAAAATATACAAATCATGAGTCACTCATGCATAAAAAGTTTTCTAGATTTGACATCCTGCAGTTTAAATTTTTTACACTTATGTTGACCCATTTACACTTAAAATAGTTTTACTTTTAAATTAGTAACGTTGCTTCAGTAACTTCATTGGTTTCGAAATGCATTCCTTATTTGTTTCATTGCATACTTCTAACGATGAACATCTTTCATTTGAGGCATCCGTAACTGATTACATTCTTCAAGTGGATTATTTCTTATCACAAGTGTTTCGTGACTAATTTGACGAGTTTACAAATAAAATTTTCGCAAAAGTGAAAAAATAAGTCATGGGTCTCCTGAAAGTGCATCATGATTCAGATATTTTAAACCCTTAATACTTCATCAGAGGTATCTGTCAACTGTCGTAAATTTAACCAATTTATTTTACTAATATTTAGCTTTTCAATAGACTCCTCGGCATAGAATCAAAGAGGCTTTCGATGTATCCCTGGGGGTATAACAGTCCATGTGGCTTCTACATATTGTCAAAGTTGATCTGGTGCAGCTGAATAAAACAAGTCAAGTTTAAAAATAATTGCATATTGTTGGGTTTTCGCTTGTTTTCAGTTTTTCGCCATGAAAATTTTAGACACAGGGTCTGCCATATTAACCTCCCGTATTTGGAAAGGGTGCGTGTTAATTGTGAGGGTACGGTTGTGGAAGTTGTATCGACAGATAGGAGTATCTTGACCATTTACAGTAGTAGCAATGGCATGGCGTTATAAACATCATGTGGTGTTGTTTAAACCACTCGGGTGTCCGAACCCGAGTAAAAAATGCTTCCTAGATTAAGGTAGTTCCGTTTACAGAGCCCCACTAATGAGGATGTCCAATCTGGCTCAAACATCGCATGATACATGGAAGAAACAACTGTCAACATTTTAATGATTTTGATACAAAACCAGAAGCACAACAACTCCTGGTTCAGCATCCACAGAGGTATTGATTCACTTGGAGGACTTGACGAGCACGGCATATTAAACGTATCACAGGGCGGGGGGGGGGTCACTATCGAACCTGGGACCCTCTTCCCCCCTCTGTTAAGTCAGACGCCTACCGATCATGCCACCAAGACCATTCATGTGTAGTAAAAGAGCATAATGGTGGTTTCTTTTTTTAATTGCTACTCAGCGAGAATTTTAGGTTCGGCTCCAATTTAGCCGATATGAGCCTGTTCCAGTTTTCCAGACATAAAAAGATGTTTGGGTAACAGACTTTTGAGTCACAAGTACTGCACTGAAGAGAGAAAAAGCCTGGCTGGCCTCAGACCGTTACAACGCTGGAAAATTGTGTACTCGTGATAGCTTCAGTCTAAGAACTTCTAGTGTTTAGCACTATAACATACAACTGGTAAGTGGTTTTCTTATACCAATGGGAGAAAAATCCAGAACGGCGATTGCTACAAAGTGAATAGTTTCCCGAGCAGAAAGGTTCAGGTCGAACCGAATGCGAAATTATTGATGAGTAGTAAGTAATAGTAAAAAAAAAGCATTTCAAATACACTATCAACAAAAGTATTGGTACCCTTTCAAAAATGAACATATATACGAATATTTTTTGAGAAATACGAGACATTGTTCTGTAACTTCTGTCACAAAGGATATGCTCCAGCTGTCCTCTTCCTATAAAAAGGAAATCATCCATTGCAATTAGAAGACCAGCAATAAGAAAACGAGTTTTTTTACCATCCCTCTTCATAAAAAAGTAGGAATAAGTTATAACTATCCGAAATAAGTTTAAAAGGAATGATTTTTTTTCCTTATATCGCTTATATTCACGAAAATATAAGCATTTCTTATAAAAATAAGAATTCCGCTTCCTGGTTTTTGGCTCAAAACACGCAATTTCCCGTAAAACCTTAAATGTCGGAGAAGGAGCATATGAAACCTATTACATCCAGTCACTCAAAAATGAGATATTATTTAGGATCTCCTAGACAGGACAAGGAAAAATCTGCAGATGCAAGAACGCTGATGAGGTATCACACCCGCTCAAGATAAACACATCATTAGCAATCCATAAAAAAGAATACTAAAAGAAATTACAGTGATTCAAGCTCACCTTCTTCATTGAGAAATGTTCCTAAAAGAGGTAAATTAATTCTAGGTGAGTTGATCAGCCCTCGTACAGAATCTTGTCCTGCAGTCGGTCCAGGTGGGTCAGTTATCGAAATGAAGTCCAGCATAGATGCTTCTTCTGTTGTACGCACATCTTCAATAACAGGGAATGCTAATCACGAAAATCCACCTCTTTCAAATATTATACTCGAGAATGGGTGTGCATCTTTGGAAGTCTGTTGTTCAAAAAAAAAAAAAAAAAAATACTTGTAATAACAATTCTTACTTAATAACTACAGCTGTTCAATCGGTTTGGTCAAAAAACAAAGAATTGCATTCTGATAAAATTTATCATGAGGAATTTTATCCCAGGGATTCGAATGTGTTTGTTACTGCGTCTCCCAATCCTTCCGTGCATCTCTCGTGTATAAAGATGCAAAGTGACTGAGACTCGTAGACAAAAGAGACAAAATATCAACTTTCTGAAAATGGTCTTCACCTGAAAGCTGATCCAACCAAAACAGAATCTTTCAGTGGCAGTACAGGAACTATTTTTATCAAAGGATTCAAAATTCAACAAAATTCATTCACTTAATATATTAGTCGAAGGGCATATTTAAAGTTGTGAACTCCTGTCAAAGTCTATGAATATGCCTTTTGATCATACGTTCCCGTTCACTATTCCAAAAGTACTTCACAGAATTGATTGGTGCTCATAAGAGAAGTCAAAGACCGAATTTTTGAAAAACACAGCTTATCTAAAACTGTGACTTCGCACCTGATCTTGAATTATGTGCCTAACTTCATCTGACCTTGGGTAGAGATCTTATAGACGGAGAGATTGGACAACGGTGCGCCAATCTCCGCCATGTTTAGACCAAGATTTGTCATTTTGAAATGATGCGCTGTGTGAATTTTTAGCTTTCCCACGGAGTATAGGACATGAAATCTTTAAAGAACAGACTGATATTTTTTCTCCTCGTATTTTCATTAAACGGAGTGAGCGCCAAGTCTGGTAATCCGGCGCAAATTTTTTTCTCAAAAACTTGTTCATAAAGATAGAAAACAGATATTTGTGATCTGCATATTGCATTTCATAATATAACTAGCTTCCATTTTTTTTCCATATAATATACAGTGATATTTGGGGTAGCAGATGCATTACGGTCTACGGGAAGAGAGCATCTTTGGACGTAAGATGGCCGCCGTTCCGAAGTTGTCCAATCTCTCCGTATTTAGGATCTCTAACCTTGGGAAGACTTCCTCAAGTAAGCAATGCGTCACCTATTAAAATCCCCTCGAGGAGCAGGCCTAAATTCAAGCCCACTTTCATTTCAACTCCCCAACTTACAGTGACTCATTTAAAGCCCACTTTGATCATCTTTTGATCATTTTGCATTTACCGATCATTCAGAATCAGTCTCCTCTAACTATATTCTTAGTTTTCCTTTCAGAAGGAGACTATTTATTGCAGCTAAAGGAGCAGCTCTGGAGAAGGTGGATCACCAACTGTCTACAATTCCTCTAACTCTGTACATGGTGTACCAGAGCAAAACGTTAACTCCAACTAGGATAAATGATCCAGGCGAAAGACAGAATTTCGCTCGAAGGATGGATAATTGAAAGAATCTTCAGCAATGGTCCAAGAGTGGTCTTCGTCCCAACGAAAAAGAGAAATGGACGTAATCTCTTTAGCGGACGCCAAACGCTGCCCCCGGAAGATGTTAATAAGATGGATTGTTGGTGCTGAAATCAACTAGCTCGTAAGTGAAACTATAAACTTTAGTCATCTGTCTTCTTATGCCTGTGTAACATGATCAAGCCGCTTGGTTTTCAGGTTAAATCAAATCATTTAGCCCCTAAATTCATAATTAAAACTCGAAAGAAATTAAAATAGTGTAATCATTTTCTTAGTCAATTCTGTAAGTCAGACAATTCCTTTCCAGGCAGTTACAGAATGTTTTAAACGAAAAAAAAATTCAGGTAAACGCAAATCTTGGTTTAATCTTACTTAAATCGCTTTCTTAGTTCTGAATGATTCTTTATTTCGAATCTTACATAAATACAATACAACCAGTGTTTGTAAAGTCTACCATTACATTTCCGATACATCTCATTCTGTAACTTTGCGATGCACTGGTGTGTAAAAATTAAGGACGATAAGGTTTTCTCTATATAACGTTGAAGCAAAAGCTTTCCAAAACCAAAACGGACCCGCCAAAGACAAAAGAATGTGGGTGTTGTAAGCAACACTTTCCAGAAAAGGAATCAAAATATAAAAAAAGAACTTAAAAAAAATAAAAAAGTAGCATAGAGCGCAGGGCTGCGAAATTTCTAAACAATCATTGGATAATGTGTCCAGCAAGAAACATCCAATCTTTTGCAGCTGACACAGTGTTAAGAATTTCAGGGACAACAGGAAATGGAGCAGGAAAAAATATTTCTGAAGCAATTTAGTGAATTTTATGCTTAAAATGTGGTTTCCATACCAGAAATTGGGAAATGCGGAACATTTAAGAACACAAAATATGCATGTTAATAAATAAAATACTTAATAAAAAAATTTTTACTGTAAAACCTAAACAAAAGATTATGGACAACGATAATTTCGCCATGAAGTATGCTATTCATTAATTACTTCCCTATTGATCACCTCTATCAGTTCAAACGTAATGGAATTTGAAGAATGTCGGTAAACATTTCTATACAGACTTTTTCGAATGAGAAAATGAGTTATTGCTGGCTTCTATATTAAGTACTATTTTCTATACTTTGTGTGCCAGAATGCGTCTCAGCTTCCATTGAATGTACTTCGTGCCTTCTGGCAGACTAGTCAAGTAACTTCAATGGAATTATCATCAAACCATTATTTCAAAACTTAAAACATCTGAGGAGGCAGTATCCGGCTATAACAATTAGTCTTCACTCATTACTATCGGTTTTGCGGAAAAAATACTATCGTCCACTACATTGACATAACTCTCAGAATTCATTCTGTTCAACGGAAAATCTTTAGGAGTATAATTTCCATCAGCTGAGAAACATCCCCAAAAGAATACTGAGCTACCTTTCAAATGTGCACTTAAGGTACATTTATTTTTCTCCGCAGATATTGTACCAGAAGTAATGAAAACTATGTAGTCTACATAAAACTTATTCCCTTTATTTGAAAAACTATACATCGTCCAACTTTCACCTTCAGTAATACATTTTCAGCGAAGTCTAAAGTTAATTTCTTTTGAAATTTTTGCAAAGTGTGGTGGTGACATTAAATTTCCTTAACGAACCTTATTTTTATTTTTGCAAAACACATTTGAATGTTAGATCACTGCATCATAGCTATAATTTTCGTATCGCCGATGATTTTTTTGGAGCAAGCCTTTCTTATCATTCATTCAAAATGTACAGAAACAGGAAATGGATTTCCTGTACGTCTTCGTCGTCCGGGACGAAGACAAAACCCCGGAAAAGAAACTTTTCCGGGGTTTTTATTAATGTTATAAATGAGTTTTCTATGTATTCAGATTTGTTGCAGTTTGACGTAGAACAAGACATAAAATTTTAAAAGCAATCATTTTCCCTTTATTAAAAATCTGAAAGTACCTTATCTAGAATGACATTCTAAATCGCTTTTTAAGCATGCATATCATGCAGTGCCGTGTACAGAACAAAAAATATTCATAGTTTGCTCTATAGACTATTACACTCCTGTTTGAAAATTGCAACACCACGAAGGAGTATATTTTCACTCCGGAATTGAAAAGTTGAAAATTGAATTTTTAACTTTTCAAAGTGAAAATAAGCAAAAAATAGTAAAATTAAAAATTACTCATACTTAAATTCTGATGCTATTTCCTTCTCCCCCACCTCCTCCTCGTATGTTAAAATACTATCTAGCTTTGATAATGCAAGGGTTTTTGTGATAATATAATTTGTATATAAATAAGAAACATTTAATACTTTTTGCACTAAAGATTGTTTTTCGACAAAATTATCTCTCTCAATTAGGGGAACCGTTAGAGGTGAGAGTATGTGCATTTAACTTTGTTCTTAAGGATCTAGTAAAAACTCAGGGAATGTTTGTTTGCTTTAGTGGAACAACTATAGGCACTTAGGTGTTTTTTACATGCAGAAACCAAAGTTTGTTTAGACAACAAAAATTGTATTTGACAATTTTATCACATATAGATCTTAAACACAATGCTAGTTTTTATTACTTCGAATTCATTTTATTATTAATATTTACATAACACTGAGCAAAACTTAAAAAGTTTTGAATTTTTTTTTTATTAGTATATATTTGCGTAACAGTAAATTAAACACCACTTTTAAATATTTTTCAGCAAACTCTTTTATTAAAGTAAACTTTTAGTTAAATTTAAAATTACACGTTCATCTTTTTTAATAAACAGGGAATTATATACTCAGTGGCATCGCTACCAGGAAGAAGCGGGGGCGGTCCGCCCGGGTGTCACTCACTGGGGGATGACACCTGAAGTGGAATAGCAAGCTTTTGAAGAATATAAATACTTTAATTCAGAGATTTTCCCCCAAAATTTTAAATTTTATTTGCTGTATCAAACGCAGTTGAATCCCCACGACGAATTTCTTATCCCCCATTTCATCAAACATTAGAAAAGCACATCTAAATTGCACATTTAAGACCGAACTTGGAAGTTTTTCCGGGGGAGAAACCCGCTCCCTTTCCCCCTCTATCATCGATTGATTCATGAAATACACCGCCAGCTCAGTCAATTCCAGCCGAGGACTGTAGTTTCGTGCTTATTAGCACTCATCAGCCCGGCATAGGAGTGACTGAGCTGGAGGCGGAAAACCTCTTAAGGAAGCCTCGAGTGCCAAACAAACTGGTAGCTAATTCCTAATAACCGAACCATTGTTTCGGTCACTCGTCCGGACATTGCTAATTTTGAATTAGCTACCAGTTTGTTTGGCACTCTAGGCTTCCTTAAGAGGTTTTCCGCCTCCAGCTCAGTCACTCCTATGCCGGGCTGATGAGTGCTAATAAGCACGAAACTACAGTCCTCGGCTGGAATTGACTGAGCTGGCGGTGTATTTCATGTATTTCTGCCTTAGCCCTGGCTATAGGGTGGTAACTTACTGAATATACATAGAGTGATTATTAAACTCGGCACTAGACATGTCAGTACTTAGAGCTTGTAGTGACTTCCTCTTTAACAAAAAAAAAAAGAAAAAAAAACATTATCTTTCTCTGTGCTTGAAATAATTAAGAAGCGATTAATTTCACATGCCCGCGTACTTTTTTAACCTCACGATGGCCCTACGCTTAGGCCATATAGGCGCCTAGGGCTTTGGTAGGAAATCGTACGTATGTTTGACCAATTATTTCTTTTTTTTTTTTTTTTTAAGTCTGTTTTTTTAATTTAAATTTTTTAGCTTTTGAAAATCTCCCTTTTTGAACCTCAGGGATGCAGAAGTACCTGCCTGCCAAATGTTTTAAAATGGAAATAGCTTCAAAATTGAAATAGAATATTTCTATTTCTAATTATTCCTTCCAGACACCTTTTATACAAATGAGAGAAAAAAAATCAATTTTTAGAGCTATAAAGTAGATTTAATTATTATTAAGACGAAAACGAAATATTCTAGTTCAAATATTTTTTAAAGGGAAGTATGCTTTTAGGGAGTGTGTAGTTGGTTATATCATTCTTCCTCACTTAACTATCTGATCGTTAAGGCTAGTTATCTCTTGAGCAGTTAAAACACAGTGTGTCCCTGCTGTCAAGTAGCAAATAGTTATTTTCAAAGAAAAGAATGAGTCCTCAAGAAGCATCCAATTCTTACAAATGTTTAAAATATGGCATTCCGATTAGAAATATATCCTCTACAGTGTTACATCGACAATTGAGCAACAGTTTTTTTAATTTGATACAAATTAATATTTTTGATGCAAGAAACCATTATTTTGTACAGAAATACAAAATTTATCCTACTGATGATTTTTCATCAGTCATATAATTTATCTTTAGAAAAAACAACCCGCGGATAGATTGTTCCGTGCACATTTCAGATCAAAACATCCACTCATAATTGTTCCAGAGTGGTTGGGTGGTGCAAGCATTTTAATATAGCGGTACATCCATCTCCAGAGTTTTTTCATTTAAAATGTTATTTATTACTTCATAAGTGGCCTTCTTATTTTATTATAGCGTGCAAGTATTTTCTAATTCTTTAACTATAATTATTTTTGGAAAGTTAAAATGCTTCCAAAACTGTATCTAAATTGTTTTTAACCCTGGCAGGATGCAGAGAAGTGTGCAGTTCAATTCAGCATCTTTTATTAAGCGGTGTATTGATTATCTTTGACACCTGGTGTTGTGGAGCGATCTACTGTGAATTACCAGTTATCTCTACTTCTGCTCCTTGGAACTATGTGGGCTCATAGGTATATTGATGATATTTTGAAGTTAGTCGAGCGACTTGTGCTGTCAACTTGCACATGTCAGCAAGAGAGCTCAAACACATTGAGCTCCATTCTCGACTCTTTTGAAAGAGCAAAATGTCTATTGATTGTTTGTTGTGCAACTAGCTCAATTAACAAAGCTTGTGTAGGACATGTAAAAGCTAAATAAAACAATTTGAAATGCTATCGATCTAAATGATTTGTAGATGCATTTGTGGAAAAAATTCTGAGAAAAAACTTCTGTAACTCTATATCCACAAACAGCATTTTTTAATTTGCAATGATTGGCTGCACATCTTACTGAAACAGACCTTTTTGTTGCTTCCAAACTACATTAGTTATGTTTTAAGGTTTGTAATCATGTTTTGAAGAGAGTTATGCCAATTCCCGTTTTCGGAGTCAAAACCAGTTGTTTTTTTAGCATTTACAAATTGTTATTTATCCTTATTTGAGCGTTTTGGATATTCCTTTGTTTTTTCAGATTACCATAACTATGAGAATAAGTCGAACAAGATGGTTTTAATATTTACGAGGTGTGGCTATTAAATAACGAGACTATTGCTGTAAAATGTTTTATTTCATATGTATACATATTTAGTTATTATCACCTTCAATATACACCCCTCCATTATGCTTACAACGCACCATGTGAATCAGAAACCCCATTGAAACAGAGCTGTAAGTCTTGTTCTGTGAGCTCCTGTATGACGCGTGCCGTTTTTTCTTTCTCAGCTTCAACGGATTGAAATCAAGTTCCTTTTAATGTAAATTTAACCGTGGGGAATAGATAAGTCACATGGTGCCAGTTCAGGCGGATGGTGTAAAACTGAGATTTTGTATTTGACTAGAAACGTCTTGACAGACAACGCGGAATGTGCCTGATGCTCATTGTCATGATGAAGAACCCACGACATGTTCGTCCACAATTCGGCTCATTTTTATCATTACTCTTTCACGGAATTGAGTAAGCACTTAACGGTAGTAATGTTGATTAATTCGATATTAGGATTCAACATTTTCGTCCATTTTGGACGTGGATGGGCGACTCAGGCGGTCATCTGTAACGTCTTCTCTGCCATCTTGGGAAACGCTTGAACCACTCAAAAACTCGCGCACATGATAAACATTCATGGAAATAAACTTATTTCAATAAGTGACAAGTTTCAGTAGCGGTTTTACCAAGTTTCATGTGAAAGTTCACGATAATTCATTGCTTTACTATTAACCCTAGCGTCAATGACCGGGTACCCAGGTACCTTTTTGCGACTTTTATCATAATTTTTAACCTTTCTAACTAGGTCTTGGTAAAATTGCTTTTAATCCTTGTTATTTACATAAATGTGTACTAAAGAAAGTTGTAACCGTGTTTTCAGAAAAATTTTTGGGAAAGTTTTTTACCCTTTAAAATATTTATACCTATATTCAATAACCGGGTACCCATTACACTGCACATCAGAAAATGCCCCTACAAAATGCTTCTGATACCATTTTTGATGATTCTCGTATAAAATGAGCCCTTGAATCAATATGACCACTGTTTTCCCCCATAACCCCCCCTTTCATATCACGCCCCCTAATTTAATTCTGTTTTCGGCAGTTACATAGGAATTATTTATATTTGATAGGAAAAACAGCATTGTATTCACCATTATTATTTTTCTTAAGGGTTATAGAAGTATATAGTTCAAAAACACGAATATTTGTAGCAAGTTGATACACTCAAGTGAGTACCTCCCACCCTCAAAAAAAATTCTAAAAAATCTTCAAAGGATTTTTTTTTTTTTTTTTTATAAAGGATCATTTTTCAATTTTTTCATTTATTTCCTTGGTGTAAAACCAAAGTATTGGACTCGCTTCCCATGCCCGAAAAATTTTTCACGCTGTAAAAAAATAATTAGTAAACACTTGAAAACATTGCATATTACATACCAGTCACACTGCAGATCTTAGACGCAAAGAAACTTTCAATATTATTGACGTTTATTCCAATCGTATTTACAGATATAATTAAGATTTTAAATGAAATTAAGTATACTCATAATATGGATTAATATATTTTTATATTTCAGAGGGTATTACACCCATTGTTTATCACCATCCGATCAAATGCTTCGAAATTATCAAAAAATGTAATCAATCGTGTCAACATCAGATTTTGTTTTGTTATAAAACAAAATAGTTGACTTTTGGTTGCTCCAGAGTTACTTTCGTTGTGATGTCAAGTGTGAAACAATATTACGGCTTTTTTCCTTTTTGTTGATGTACAAACATATTGTTATATCGTCAGTGATACCGAATTAAGAACTTCGAATCTCTCGATATGTAGACAATAATATTTCAGTTGGAATAAATTATCTGTCTTTTTTTTTTTTTTGAGTATACCTACAAATGTGAAACGGCATGACAACAAAGGATGAGCAAATGACAGTGAGGATAAAAATTACAGATAATATTTTTCGATGCAACGGGCCACATGTATGAGCTTCGCAAGCCCCATGTGGTCCGCAGGCCGTAAGTTGGCCAACATTGGTATAAATAAATGAAATACTAAGAATTCACTATGAAATACCAAAGCGTAAAACCTAATACATCCAGTAATACAAAAAAAAACTGGAAAAAAAATCTTCTAACGGACCATTTAGCGTGTAATGTAAACATGAAATATTGGAAAAACAATAAGCCATTTTGTTTTTTGGTAAAAACAATCTACACATATTTCCCAGATGAAAGGGGGAGAAAACGTTTCGAAGTAATAGAAGAGGTGTCTTAAAAACAAATATTTTCCTGCTCTAAATCTTCGAAATTCAACATGGGTACCCGGGTATTGAGAGTAAGGGAAAATTTTGGTCATTGACGCTGGGGTTATACTTATGTTTTCCGGCAAAACGAAACAAACACCTATTACATAAACGATTTTTACGGCTAGACTAATTCCTCTTCAAACACGGGAGAGGCTGCAATCGGAAGAGAAGGTTTTACGCTGGAAACTGTCGGTCGTTTGGATTTTGCTCATGCATAGTTCTTCTGTAGCAGCATCAGTCTCGTTATTTAATAGCCACACCTCGTATTTCGAGAGTAAGTTTCGTCGTCATGGTTGTGAATTGTTTGCGATTGAGTATTTTCAAGGCTGCATTCAAACAAATTTAACCTTTGAAAATACGGGGTTTAGTGTAGAATCACGTTTTTTGAGGAAAAACACTTACATTCCTGAACCTAAATCGCAAAATGTCATCTAAATTCAGAATTTCCAAATTACTAATTTCCATCATTAAATAATGAAAACAATTTAAAATACCATAATGATATTCGCTGTAAATTTAGGCTTTATTATTAGTGTACGGGTTGAATTCAGCCATGATAACAATATTTTTATTACTGCACCCTGATTAACATTTTTTCATTAATATCCCGCGTGCGACATATTCTTTAAAATTCAAAGCCATATGAGGCAATGAGAAGCAAAGAGATGCAAGTGGACAATTTTAAGTTTCGAGTAAAACGCGTTTAAAGATCGGATCCTAGGTCGGCTTTCATTGACAATTTTTTCTAAACCATGCTATACAGCAGCATCTACCAGGGCTACGAGAGCAAACTCTTGCCCATAGACAGAGGAGAGTTTCTCCTACCATTTGTACTGGTTATCTCCAAATTTTTTATTTTGCCACTTGCCTCCCTTTGCTTCTCACTACCTCATATGACATGTGCGATTTTTTTTTATTTCCATTCCTTTTTCAGAAACGAGTAACTCAACGTTTAGGATCATATCTCAATTCGTTATTGAGAAAAACATAATTTTAATTCAACATTCAAATGAATGTTAAAGGCTGGATATTTTTTATTCTATTTTCTTTGTTTTTTTTTCTCTTTTGCAGTTAACCTTAATTATTTACACTATTAATATCAGATTCAATCAAGCAGAAAACTACTAAACTAGTTGATGTTGCAAGGTCCCGAACTTTTGTGAACGTACAATTTTTGGGATTAAAAAGGAGAATAAAAAATTTTCCGTTAAAATACCTTAAAAATCAAGTTACTGAAGCATAACGCCTGTTCATTGAGGAAAATTTACTTAACATGTTTTCACAATGACCAACGTTATTATGACTTTGAGGTAGTCTGCTTCGAAATAACTACCTTAACCGAAAAAAAAAAGGATTATTTGAAGTAATTGTGAAAACTTAGTTGCAATAATCTATATAACAAAATGTTAATTTCAGAGCTAAGCGAGCCTGCATCTTTTTCCCCCTTGAATCCATACTTAACAATTTTTAATTGGTAGATGTTTTTAAAATCCGTTTATTTTTGACTTTTTGTTTTTAACAATATTTTTATGACGTATTATGCCTTATTTTATGCTTTTTTTTAAAATTCTTACGGGAAAGTAGGCGAAAAACGGCTGCGTGTGTGTTATACAAATTCAGTTTTCGACGGGCTCAAAATCCCACCTCCGGCGGATGACAATTGATGATTTTAATGCTTTTGCCCTGAATGTCCTGAGGACGTCTAGGGGTGGATATGTCCTTAGAATATCCCCAGTGGAGGTCCGTCGTCATATGTTTTAGAGGGGTGAGAAAGACCGAAATGCCATTCCATGGCTCTCCCGTACCTAGTGATACCATTTTTAATCCGGTAGACAGTACGAAAGATAGTACGAAAGTAACACACAAGAAGTGAACAAGTTCTAAATGTTGTTGCTAATATCCTGATAAAGGAAGAAAGGACAATACGGGCAGCACCACTAGCTTCAATATGTCATTAACTTATGAGCCCACAGTTTCGCTATATGCTTAAGTGGAGGTCATGCCAGCCAATTGCTGCTCTGTATTTGGTACTATGATAATATATTGCCTGGTAACAAATGCTGAAATAAACTGCAAGCCTCTCCGGGGGGGGGGGGGGTGGCATAAAATTTCTAATGACATAGTGTGTTGCTAATACTCGTATGAGCCTAGAAAATGACCTAGACCCAAGTGTAAAAATAGGCATGGTACTTTAAAATATAGTAAACGAAAACATGTTAATATCAGTCCCAACAAATATTCATTTCTGAAAACGGTCAAGGCAACCTTAGAAGATGATGCTCTACGCGAAATAGAATTACGTAAAATTTCGGCAGCAATACATTTTGCCATAGATGTATAATGACAATATACTTAAAAGCATGGCTTTGAGTGTCAAGGAATATGTTATCGGATCACACACTGCCTCGAAAATAGCATAATCGGCAAGTCAATAGATTTTTTCGCAGCAGAAGCGAAGTAAGGATCACTGAATGCGCCACTAAATCACTCCACCCAAGCCGATTCGAATATTCAATTTCTTTCACTCAAACTCTACTTACTTTTCGAATATGCTTGGCGTTTAATCTTTCTCCAAGTTTAAAGTATTTCTAAGAGATAGCTAAAATTTATCAACTTAGATCTAAGAAACTAGTATAAACGAGCTGATGTGAGCATCACATGACCTCCTTTTACTCCAATTTTAATGCCATCTTCTCATTATTGGCAATTTTAATGTGATTCATTAGTTTACTCTCTAAATATCCCCACCAGGGACCAAATTGAAACCAGATTTTTTAAAAAAAATCGTCAAATTTGTCTCCAACTTGGCGACAAAAATTGGCGACCAAAAGACTGGCGATATATCGACAAGTGTCCGCCAAATTATAACAATACTTGAGTATACATCGAAATTAATGAATTCCCCCCAAAAGAGGCAAAAGGCCCCTTTAGGAGGACCAGAATGCAACCAAAAGGGGAGGTGCGCAACTAGACCTCACTAGGAGTCTACGGGCCAAATTTCAACTTTATAAGACATACCGTTCTTGAGTTATGCGACATACATACGCACGTACATACGGACGTTACGAGAAAAGTCGTTGTAATTAACTCGGGGAATGTCAAAATGAATACTTCGAATTTTTCTTAGGCACTTATCCGCGTGTGGACGGGTTGAAAAAAAAACTAATCATTAATTCTTGGGTGAGCAAAATGCAAATTAAGGCCGAATTTTGAGTGAACTTTTTTTCGCGAATACATTTCTTTATGCTTTATTATTTTTTTAACTACTCGTATAAAAGCAGTTTTGAATTGTAAATCAAATAATTTAAAATGCACGCTCCAACTGTTGTTCATACTGTAAATGATCTTAAAAAATAAAACCGTGATTCGAAAAACATCTTTAGGTAGAAATGTTAGTGTAAGTGAAAATAAATTCAGATACATTACTCGAAACATTTTTGACTGCACATCGGAATTTATCTTTTTCAACAAATGTGGCTTGCTTTTGTGCACTAAAGAAAACTGCAAATTTACATGAATCATTTGATAATTTATTTGTCGTATTGTATAAATTTATTAACAATATCAAGTTGCACGTTTTGTAGATCAGCATAATATGGTTTCACACATCGGAAGTGTTAACTTGTATCTCTTTTTTCAAAATAAAAATTGGAAGTCTGGTATCTGAGAATCGGAGTATCTCTCGAAATTACTGATTGCTTTCCCATTTTCTGCAAGTTGCACATACGTATCAAGCATTGGCTTATTCTGGAAAAGTTTGCATGTTTTCCTATTGTTTATTATCGGAAGTAAAACACAAGTCGCTGTTTATTTTAAACACGTTCTAATTTTTAGAATACATCATAAAGTTAACAAACCCATGGAGATTTATTTTACTTTTAATTTTTCCTCGGAAAAGTATGTATTGTCTTCGGTTAAGCAAATTAATAACAACTGTTTAAAGAACGCAGTTGAATTCGTAGCGTTGTTTACAAACTCTCTAAGCCTTTTCATTTGCAATTGAAATTATGCATGCGTTGCACAAATTTTTTGCGCAAATTTAATGTCCAACTTCTTTTTCTTTATTTGAACAGTTTCGAGTTTAAATTCCCTTAGTAAATGTTAAAGGAACAAATGTTGACAATTTGATACCTTTTAATGGTTGTGGTGTAGGGTATTGTAGGCAAAGCATTGTGAATCCTAAGGTCGTGGAACTCTTCCAGGGAACACTTATGGTGCTATCACTTGATCCGTCAGCTGCTGATGTGAACAAACTGGCCAACTAAACTCAATTTGGCAATTGTGTATGTATTGTGCTAGTAAGTAGTGGCAATATTTGCTGCTTAAGAAACGAACGACCAAGAGTGCTATATTTTATTAATTAAACTTGCTTTGTGTGAGAGTTTTATACCACTTTAATTTACTTCATTTTTGTAATATATGGATATAAGTGATGAAGACGCTGGCAAAGCTTTGCTAAATTTAATATTAGAAAAAAAGAAAAAAAATCTTTCCGCAGCAGTTTTAGTAGCCTGCATTCAGTTTTTGATGACAATGAAAATATGGTCTTCTTTCTCGTACTTACTATTAAATGATAGGGTTTGTCAGGAGAGGGTGCATTGCGTGATTAGGAAATCCCTACTCTTTCTTGCAAGTTATTGAGAACTTCATAACAAATGAAATCTCCTTTTTGGAACAAATAAACTTATTAAAAATGACAACAGTAAAGATCGAGTCCTTCGAAAACTTGATACTAATTTAATAGTTTATCTTTGTTTTTTGTATTTGCAGATGTTTCTGTTTAGTAATAACTCATTTTACTAGTAACAATTTTTCCATATGAATCAATAGTTAACAAATGAACTGCTTGTATTGTTTCTGTAAGTTGGATGAAACCTTTTTCTCAGTACTAATTTTGAAATAACTAATTTACTATTAACAAGGCACATTTCATGTTTAAGACATTAAAGAGTAATAAAAACTGTATATTTTTTATTTATGTCTCCTTTTGAGTCGCCGAAAATATTGCTACACAATAATCAGTTGTCTGCATTAATGACATTTTGCTTCCAACTATCAATAAATATTTTTTGTTGTTTATAAAGAAAAGTTTTTCATTTACTTAATGCATTTCAAAATTCAAAAAAAGCTTCTGAAAAAACTGCATCTGAAGAATTTTGTGTCAGTGCTTGAGCTTGTAAAATATATTTAGATTTCTTTAATTTATACCGCTTCGAATTACACTTCATAAAATCAGAAATACTAAATTTCTGTTGGATAGCTGTTCATTACTAAATGTATAAACGTTCTTGTGTGAAGAAAGTCATTCGGTTGTAATTTGTGAACGTTGTTTTAACGCTAAATTTTATACTTTCTTTTTTTCGATTGTCTACGAATTCATACTTAACATGTTATTTGAATGTATTATTGTATTACTTAGTTGCATTTCGTTATAAGTAGCATCATTTAATTACGATGTTTTGAGTGTTTGTCCCAAATAAACATCATTTTAGATTGATCTGTAAAGAGAAAGTCTTTCTTTAAAATTGTCTGTTATAACATACTACAGTTTATATTCAGAAGTGTGTTCCTTAGAAACGTTTCCAACGATATATATATATTTTAAATTTTAATGTATCATCTGGGATGTCTAATGATTTAGAAGTCAGCACGGCGTAAAATACTTTTATAATGTTCGTAAAACTTCCCTTTAATAGAATGAATGTTCATAACGATTATGCTTAATGATTATTTTGCCGGTCAACTTTTTAAGGCAGTTCACCATTAGTGTGATATAAGCTTAAAGGGATCATTTCCCGAAAATACTTTTTAAAAATTAAACAAAGTTTTTCTCAATTATATTTTGTTTCGTTCGAAGCAATTACTTTTTAGTCTGGAAATAATTGTTAATTTCAGATGTGAACAGTAAACGCATCACAAAGCATCCCTTATTTCGTATTTACTTAGTTTAATTGTTACATCAGAAAGTATCTAAGATCACTAGAAAGTTTTATTTGAAGAACAAAATACAAAGGATTTTACTAAACATTCAACTTTAAAATTTCTTTTTAAGTAGTTTTAGAATGAAACTTTTTTTTTTTTTAATTGACAATTCTTTAGATTAATATGGTCGATGAAATTCAAAGTGCTTTCACGGTTAGGGAACATTTAAGCTGCTTCATGTTATGTGCAAGTAAATTTACGCGTCTTAAATTAGTCAATTGCTCTATATAATGAAAATATTTGTAAGTAACAGATTTTTCTTTGCAGTAGCCTTAAATTATCTATTATTTTCCTTTGAAATTTTGAACTTTTATGAAATTTTAAACTTAATTTGTCCTTCAAACATAAAAAAATCTGTTATCGAAACTGACCTTACAGCAAATACAGCCTTTTTTCGATTGTTAAACTTACCTGTTAATAGTCGCAGAAATTTTGCCGCTAAAAAGAATATTCTTAAGGTTACTAACAATGTTTTCCTTAACTTACAATTTTATGACTGCTAAATGTTTTCCAACTTTTTTCACAGCCTTAGACAATAATTCATGTAGCAAGTTTATTATATTCTGTTTCGATTATCGTGTACGATATTTCGTGACTTAGTTCGGGGTATAATTTGACGTTAAAAGCTAATGGAAATTTTTACGTGTTTGCAATTTGTTAAAAATATATATTGTTTATTAAATCCTCTTAATTTCTGCTTAGTTACGCAAAGCGACTTTATCAAAAGTTTTTACTTGAATGTATTTCAGTTTTTCTGTCATTTTCAGAGAAATGCGTTTCCTATGCCCTTTTTCCCCCCAATACTTTTTCTTGCAGCCGAATCAATTCCGCTTGTGTAATACAAGGTATAGAGAAATCTCCAAGCTGATTCGAAAGGTGTTGGCCGCATCTTTTGGAAAGCAATAGAAAAGAATCGGAGAGAATCTGGCCAGTTTTCTCTGATTCACATTTTAGTTAGAGCGCAGTCCGTAACTATCACAATTAATATTAACTAATAAAATAATGCTGCAAGATCAAACAATAATTAACTGTATTTGGCTTATTAATTATGCACTCACTGCGCAATGCTATTAAATCCGTTTTTAACTTAGATAAACCGTCTGTACTAGTCATAAATACGAAACTAAAATGAAAAAATGATGTGATCTTGCTGCATGGTTTGTTGAAGGTTTTGAAATGCAGTGTGAAGATGTTTAAAGCTAGTAGCTCCGGAATTAAACGATTAATGAGTTTAATTTGGTTATTCTTTGCTGAATTGGATTATCTGCTTCTAAGATCACACTTTAGATTTTAAAATTGTTCCAGTTTTTAAACGTTAAGATTTGTATGCCTGTAAATATAATTTTAATAGGTTAACTTAGAAATGCAAAACTTTAGAATTTCCGGTTGAAATACTCATACCTATGAATAACAAAGCAAATCAGGCTTTCCATTGTGTCTCAATTGTTAATTATTAAACCATGACATACCATTTAAAGTAATATACTATCTCATCAAAAACAACCCTGTTGTAAAAATTTCCTCGCCAAGAAAACCTTTAACTTTTCCGCACAAAAAAGAAAACCTGCATCCTAAACCCAAAAACCCTCAGCCATAAAAAGTTATGATATCTAGTTTGCCCGCCAAGTATCTGCCAAACTATCATCCTCCTTCTTCTCCTTTTTCATCACAGCTACTTCCATTAGAACCTCCTCCCACCTTCAACTCCTCAGAAATATGGATAGATCTTTTAAATTGTTTATCTCGTTTGGCGGGAAACTTTATGCTCACCAAGCAACCACTTCACTTTGAAAAGCTCGATGTCAAATCGCGGATATCCCAAATTTGCCATAGCGAATGCGCATGTTGCACGCGGACTAAACTCATTAAAAGTCTTGCTTAAATTAATTAAAAAAAACTTTTTCAGCTAACAAATTACTGCACAGCACGGATATCCACACACGTATTTTATATATTTTCAATTCATTATGTGTTTATGAAAAATCCATTAATTTAGAAAATAAGCAAACCAATAAAAAAAATGCTATTTTTCGCTTTCAATTAAAAAGTTATATGTTCCGTATTCATATGCGTACAGTTTCATATAATTTGGCACGTAAAATATTGTAATGGTTTAACCCCAGTTTCGTGCCGACATTTAAAATTTCTTCCCACCATAAATATATCAATACTGAAAAACAGGGGGAAGGAAGTTTCGTATCGTCAAAACGGGGGGGGGGAGGCAGCCTTCTAATCTCATTCATTAATTTGTTTCTCTGCTTAAGTATAAGCAAACATAGTCTGAAAATAGAAAGCCCAATGAGCTAAGTCTGCGCGCATGCGCAGTCGCTGTGGCAAATTTGTGATATCCGCGATTTAACGTCTAGTTGCAACTGTTGGATATGTTTTCGTCTTAATTGAATTTCATTTCCTAAGACAACTTTGGATTAACTGTTAGATTTGTTCTAACCTTGCAATTGCAGTTTGAGATAAACGAACCCTATGAGCTGAGAGTAAGTACATAGGAATTTAGGGAAAATTAGTGATTTTCAAACTTCAATTACTCCGGCCCATGATGTCTCTGGGGGTTGAATTTTTGTATTGTGCTCAATGGCCCCTCCCCCCAGAATATGTATACAAAAAATCATTACCGTAGTCCCCCCCCCCGGGGGGCTGTGACAGAACCCCGGGAAGGTACAATTTGGGGGGTAAAAACGAGAGGGGAAGGGGAGGGGGGTCAAATGGCACAAGAGGCACATTAGTAGGGCACAAGGAATGTGTGTGCGAAATTTCAGCTTGATTCCTTTTTTCGTCTGGGCTGTAGCCCTGTCAAAGAAAGCGAAAACTTTTTTGAACAGCGATTTTATGACTTTAATACCTCCTCCCCCTGATGGTCCAGGGGATTGTGTTTTGGTTTACGGTGTCAGGGGCCACTAGAGATTGAGTGTACCAAAAATCAACTCCGGGGGTCTTCATGGGGCTGAGATACAGAGGGGTGAAAAACCCAAAAAACCTCAACTTGTTCAGTCGTGTAATCTTGGTTCTTGGTCGCTTTTATTTCTTTCGTCTTTGGCGGTGGATTTGCTTCTGGTGGCCGCTGACGTTTGGTTTCCTTGGCGGGGCGGGACGCTCCCGCGTCCCGTGATCTAGAGTAGTTGAGAGATTGAAAATGAAGGATCCATAGTTAAAACCCGAGAGTTAATAGCAAGATTGTAGCACTCTCTCTAGCCATTTTACTTGACTTCAGATATTTCTTCCATCTATTCAATGCATATGTGGGGGGGGGCTAAAAAGAAAAAGAAACTTTTTTGATTTTGATACAAACACACGTTCAATGAATCCCTTTTCCTTTAACAAGCCGAGAAATGACCAATCCAAACTATACATGCTATGCCAATTACCTAGAGAGCAAACACAGTTTCTTTCCGATATGAGCGGTGAAATATGAAATTACTACAAATGTATTGACATTTTCGGAACACTTAATTTTGCACTTAACTACTGCTCGATAAAATGAATTCCTCATTAACTCACTGCCCTTATGAAGTACAAATATTTTGAAGAGAAATATGCGCGAAGAGAGTCCAAGCAGTTTACCGGCGTTCCATTTCAAATTTTGTCTTTTGGAACTTTTTGATTTTGAGTGATTAGAGCTCCCTGTATAAATTATGATCTCATTATGCTCATGACTCAGAATTAGAGATGACTTTAGCAGGTAAACATTTGAGTTTTAAATTTTTTCACAAACTTGGATCCGTAATTACTGCATTTATTCTCAAATTGAGAAAAATATAAAATGCAACAGTAAGTTGAAAGCTAATATTTTAGAGCTAATCTACATTTTATGCCTTTACTGTCATTCATTTATGTCGTTAATAATAAAATAGATTGCTACTTTCGTGTAACATGCATTTTGTATGTTCTGCGTGACATGAAATATTCTATTGTTTAACTTATTTAAATAATTATTTTCTATGTCATTCCATTTGAAATTAGCAAATCAGCTGTGGTTGACAGGCAATAGATTTCAATGAAAATTTTTATTCAAGTAAATCATGTATATATATGAGGGCATGCAAATTATGGAAGTTTGAAAACTGTTTGTTGCTTTGTTATTGAAGTTAGAAGTTGATGCTCCCGCTAAACCTAAATTTTCAGAGTTAATGGCAGTCAGTTTTATGACTCGATAACTCCGTAAGTTATAAATGTACACTCAAAAAATAAACATTTCTACATTCTATAAACAAAACTCTATTAGGAAAGAGGAAATTTAAAATTTATTCGGAGCTTTTATTGAAATCTGAGATATTTACAAAGATTGAAAACTTGCCAACTTACTTCAGATTTCTACTCACTCTTCTAGCTCTTTTAATAATAATAAAAAAAGTAAAAAGGATTCAGATTGAAAAACAATCTATCACTAACTGTCTGCTGTAGTTTAGTAATTGTTTTTGAATTCCTTAATGATGAAATCGTACTTTAAAAACTTAAAACTTTCCGAAATTTTCATTTTTTTCCTCTCTTTCACATGTTTGTTTGAACAAATGCCCTTAATTGACTCTTTTTTTTTTACGTAACATATTGAAGTGTCTTTTAGATAATACTACATTTTAATAATTGGAATCGGCGTATTTTTGTTACTGGAGTAACTTGAACTAAGGCAAAATTTTATTAGTTACGGCTATTTATTGTGAGTTGATCAAGACTTAACCCTTTCTTTCATATTCAGTAAATTACCGCCCAATTAGCTAGGGCTATAGCTGAAATACACCGCCAGCTCAGTCATTTCCAGCTGAGGACTGCAGTTTCGTGCTTATTAGCACTCATCAGCCCGGCATAGGAAAGTGACTGAGCTGGAGATGGAAAACCTCTTAAGGAAGCCAAGAGGTGCGAAACAAACTGGTAGCCAATATAGAATTAGCAGCCCAGACGAGTGACCGAAGCAATGGTTCGGTTCAACTCGAAGATTGAACGCAAGGCAAGGTATATTCAGTAAATTACCGCCCAATTAGCTAGGGCTATAGCTGAAATACACCGCCAGCTCAGTCATTTCCAGCTGAGGACTGCAGTTTCGTGCTTATTAGCACTCATCAGCCCGGCATAGGAAAGTGACTGAGCTGGAGATGGAAAACCTCTTAAGGAAGCCAAGAGTGCGAAACAAACTGGTAGCCAATATAGAATTAGCAGCCCAGACGAGTGACCGAAGCAATGGTTCGGTTCAACTCGAAGATTGAACGCAAGGCAAGGTATATTCAGTAAATTACCGCCCAATTAGCTAGGGCTATAGCTGCGAGTTGAACCGAACCATTGCTTCGGTCACTCGTCTGGGCTGCTAATTCTATATTGGCTACCAGTTTGTTTCGCACTCTTGGCTTCCTTAAGAGGTTTTCCATCTCCAGCTCAGTCACTTTCCTATGCCGGGCTGATGAGTGCTAATAAGCACGAAACTGCAGTCCTCAGCTGGAAATGACTGAGCTGGCGGTGCCTTTCTTTCATGTTTCATTTTCTCAAAAGTATGTTTATGAAGTATTTGCTGAAATGTTTTCTAATTATTGTGAAATATATAATAGTTCAGTATGCATAATTAAATATAATTGTGGAAACTGAAATTTGAATTTTTCTCTCCACCCGTGGTACAGGAAAAAATAACTATCAAGTTTCTAGAAAACTTATCATGTCAGCATGACTAAAAGAATAGATTTGAAATAGACAAGTTTAAAGATTAAGTCTAATACTCAATAGCATTTGAGATTGATCTATGAGTTTGAGGAAATTTATTTTTTCCATGGATAAGTATATTTGACTAAATTCACCCATTCATTTCAACCGTCCTGCTGCGACATTCCTTGAAACAAAAGGACTCCTTTGGTAGCGAAACTAGTCTATTTTAGTAGATTTTTACTTCCAGAATAAATATTGCCAGTTGCACATTTGCCACACAATGAATCGAATTTTCATTCTTTCGAATCTTTTCTTTCTGCTATCAATGGCAAATCTGCATATTATGGCATGTTGATAAAACTATCCAAATATTATTCGTCAGAAGATGTATGCGTAGGACATACAATAATCCACTTATAACTCCAAGATATTTTCAACTTCCGCCTGCTACAATAAAAAAAAGGTTGTTTGCTTTTTCTGTCTCATGAGTAAATTATCAATTTTGAAAGTTAGGTTCAATAGCAATTTATAAAAGTACCCCCCAGCTGTTTTGGAGATAAAAAAATTATCATCGTTTCATCTCAATTAACAATTGACCACCTGAATTCCTTGTCTCAGATTTATCTCAATCATGAGTGAAAGGAGCATATGTTTGAAGAGAAAGAGTTCAGAGATCTGGCTTAAATACAACATCAATAATTTCATTTGTTTGTTACATACATAATATATATATATAGCAACTATTTGTGGCTAGGTAATGGTTTTTCTACACATTGATTTTATGCATCGATATCTTTTCAGAAAAGTGATTTGTTTTTATTTAGTTACTGAATCCACATGGACCGTTACCGTCGAACACATGACCTATAAAAGATGATGTTTGTGTGAAACAACTTGAAATATATTGATAAAAGTACTATTGATGTTTTTAACTAGATTTTCCTGCAAAAAAAAAAAAAAAAAAAAACAAACAAATTTTTAGCTAGATTGAAAGATTTTTTTGTGGAGAGCAAAGAAAGAAAAAAAAAAGCGACATTTGTTTTGATGCATTTGTTAATATAATTATTATTACTTGAGATAAAAATTTTATCCGAAATGTTTTTTATAAAACTCACATTATAGCAGTAAATTTTTAAAAATTGAAATAAATGTTAGATATACTTACTTTTGCATCATTTAGTCGTTTATTCAACTCTTTGAATTCTTGTAGTTTCACATAAAACACAAAGAAAATGCTATTGCTCTTAGTTTTATTTTAAGCTTATAGACCGGGATCTCTCGCCCTTTTTCGTTATTCATTACTTACAAGCTAATTTTCCGTTAGTAGCTTCATTTTGTCGAGACGCCCAACATTAGCCAGTACAAACATTTTGTAAGTGGTAGCTAACAGGGGTAATAAGGATATAGTTTGTTGATTTGGCGGTTGTCAAATATTTATAACTAACTGGTTTTTTTATAATTCTCATAATAATTATCTAAATTAGCCGAAAAAAATGCAGGATCTGATCGAAGATGTCCCACCTTTGCAACATATATTACTTACGAAGACATGAAATATGATTACTAACCAGCTGAATTTTTTTTTTTGGTCAGTTAGTTTATATTTATATAATTTAAGACACACATTGTCCTACAAATTGCGTGCTTTTCTGGTCCGACACTTCAAAGTTGTAGTAAAAATCCCAAATGTAAAAATAATTACTATCAAGTTGAATCTTCGAGAGTCGTTTCGTTTCAATGAGACGCCCAACAGTTTCCTTTGCAAAAATGTTCCGTTGTGGTAACTAAGAAGAGGAGCAGGTATATAATATGTTGATTTGATGATAATAAAAAATTTACTACTAACTGGATTTTTTTTAAATTTTCAATAATCATTGATATTAGCCGAAAAAATATTTGTCCTACAAAAATTCAAGATTTTATCAAGAAGGTCCCCCCTTTCTAACATGTATCATTAACGAGGTCATGAAATATAATTACTAACCATCTGAATTTTATTTGATCAGTTAGCTAGTATTTGTATGATTTAACACCCACAATGTCTTACAAATTGCGTGATACGTTTTGCCGATCCTCCAATGTAATTTGAAATTCATACAACTGAAAATAGATTAATTCACTACATTTTCCTATTGGAGTTCAGTTATATTAGTACGCATGCGCACATAATTGTACACCGTGTATTGGGTATTTCATGTTGGAGCCGACTATAACCGTGATAAGTTATTTTATGTTGACCACGTGTTTATCGCTCTGAAATAATTTCAATTACTTTGTGAATTGCTACAAAATAATGGAGTGTTTTTTTATGCAATATATAGTGCTAAAACCCTCGTTTTCGAGAGAAACGTGAAGAAATCAAGAAATTTTCTCAAGATATTTTGCTTTCTTGTCAAAATTTTCTAACATGTCGAAAGCATCATAATCACAAATATTTTAATGTCGTACTACCGGAAAATTGGAATGACGACATAATCGGGTATCGTTTCACTTGTTATAAAGAATTCAGAGAGAAATCAAATTATTTGTTATGAAAGGTAAGTTGACTATTTTTTTTATTTTTATAATATATGAAAAATAATTTATTAAGTAGAAATTTTCACGCAATTATGTAAAAAAAAGTGTTTCCATCATAAAATTGTTGCTATTTTTTTAAACAATCATTTTAGTAAGAACATTATACTTTACAAATTTTTATTTAAAATTTGAATTATAATGCATATAGTACAGTAAAATTAGGCCAAAAAATGACCAAACCCAAACATCAAAAAAAAAAAAATAATAATAATCTGTTGCAAATAACTTCTTACTCTTCCAGCAAAAAGGAGTAAAAAGTCCCAGCACTTTGCGCGTGAGGTTTTGGGGGAAAGGGGGGGGGGGCGAAATTATCCTCTTTTTAAATAAAAATAATTTCTATTACTTAAAAAAAATACTCAAAACTCGCAGAAACCACACTCTATAATAGTAAAATTATAAACTCTCACATAAATTTTTTTTAATTTATTGGAGTGCACAGACGGGGGGGAGGGGTACATGGTGCAAATTGCGTCATTGGAATATTTAAAGCAGTTTTTTCAAGGGTTAATTATTTCTTCTTTTTAGGGCTCTTATTCTGGATGGGTACTGCGTCACACTTAAGGGGTGCGCCATTGCTTGGGCACCATTGCATTCTAAAACCAACGATTGCAGCGAAGTTCACGAAACGTGTTTTTTTCAATAACGTATATTTTCACTTTAAGTAATGTTTCACATAGGAAAACGAAAATAACAATTATTGTAGGATTTGCGATATATACCTGTTTTCTCGTAGGACATTGTTTTATTTGGGCACAAAACACACTAATCTATCACGTGATATTAGTGTCCTACGGTTACTAGAAAAAAAAGGTCCTGTGGTATTGACAACTTTGGAATGTCGGAACAGAAAAGCATACCATGCAATTTGTAGAACAATGTGTGTCTTAAATTATATAAATATTAACTAACTGACCAAAAAATTCAGCTGCTTAGTGATCATATTTCACGTCTTCGTAAATAGTACATGTTGCAAAAGTGGGACATCTTTGATCAAATCGTGCATTTTGTATGACAATTTTTTTCCCGCTAATTTAGAAAATTATGAGAATTATATAAAAAAACAGTTTGATGATTTGGCGGTTATCATATATTTATAACTATGTCCTTATTACCCCTGTTAGCTTCTATTTACAAAATTTTTGTACTGGCTAATGTTGGGCGTCTCGACAAAATGAAGCTACTTAAAATTAGCTTGTTAGTAATGAATAACGAAAAAGGGCGAGGGATCCCTGTCTATTAGAAATCGAAAACCAATTCAGAGTTTCTTCAAGCAAATAGCAGAAATTATCTCTCTATTCTTGCAAAATTTTAAAGTCGTCAGAATTTTCCCTTATTCAAATCTTTGTGTCTACGTGAATGGGAAAATCATCTTGCAAAATTTCACTAAGTTAAAACTGATTTTGAAGACAAGAGTTAAAATAAAACTTCAAAATTAAGGTATTTCTTTTATGATACTTCATGTTATTGGGTATTATTTTCCGCAAGGCTAATATAATTCTTAAAGAATGAGATTAATATATAAAATGCTTAATTATGAGAACTGAAATATTTTCAGTTTTTAAAACTCAGTTAAAAGTTATGAGTAAAATTTTCAAAATTATTATTACTATCAGATGAATTGCCCTACTCCATAGATAACAACAGGGCAATTCCACAGAAAAAGGGAAAAGGTGGCAGAATTTTAAAATCTTTTTCTCACAATTTTGGTATCAATGGAAAGGTAATTATCTGAAGTGTATGGAAATAACAAAAATATGCAACAAAAGCAAAATTAGAGTTCTGAGGCTTCAAATCAGGTTGTTACGACCATGTTCTTACGAGTAACTTTTTTTATATGACTTAAGAATGGCTGTTTGATACTTACATTGTCGCATTTTTCAAATATTCTCTCTAAAATATGCTTCTCAGAACTCTCTAGAAGAGTTATATACAAAAAATTTCACTTTAACTGCAAAACTTAATTTTTAGGGATTTTTTCATATGAGGCATTTTTGTAATTCTACGTCCGCCACCAAATTGGCTGAAAGTTTATATTATGTAAAACTGAGTGGAGATTTTTACAAAATATTTTGTCTTCAAATAAAGATTTTGTATGCAATTAAAAAAAATAATTTAAATTAAATTTCAAAAAACTAGTTATGCTTAAATAAATGGTCAGAAAAATTTCTATGTCCGACACCAATATTTTCCAAACTGAAACTAGGTTTATAAGCATACGAAAATTCCTGGTTAAATTAAATAATTCACACATGCTATTCATGCTTAATTATGTATTTATATTTTACATAACATTAATTTAAAGAACACAATATTTTGACTCGGGAAAATATCTGAAGATAAGAAATGAGTCTCACATGTTTATCAATAGCGATTAAAGTAGTTATGTATAAAATTATGAATATTTAAGAAGCATTAGGGTTCTCAGTTCAAAAATAACACTCCTCCCTTCCCCAGTTTTCACTTAAAAACTTAGGTATTTTTGGTGAACTCACAACAACCCCTGTTTGTGCCTAGAAATGCTCAGTTTCGTTTTCAACAATTTGTAACCAACATCCAAATTTCTTATTTGTTAATAAGTTAGATTTTTCTTCATTGAAATTCTACAAATCAATTTTCATTTCTTTTCAACCTAGAGATTGAGTTTTTTGTTGTTCACATATAATAAAAAATAAAAAAAACTTGACAAAATGCGTCTAATCTTTCTTGTTCTCGTTATAGTATTTTCCTTATTTTATGAGTGAAGACTTAAAATATAAATTTCCTGGAATGGTATACAGATATTGATACATTAGGGGTGTCCATCTCCCCAAATGCAATAAGATCCCCCCTGCTCCCCCCCCCCCCAAATCCCTCAAGAACACTCAGAAGAATAATATTTTGTCAGAAAAACAAAGAAATGTCTTGAAAAACATTCCTTGTATACAAGTTCTATGACAACTTGGGCCATGACTCCCCCCCCCTCCCTACATTCTTTTTGCATAAAATTTTTAGTTTCAAACTATTTCAACTTTCACAAAATTATTTGATTTTTCACAAAGAATGGAGCCCAGGGAAAAATTCTGCACCGACTCCTGTTATGCATATTTTCCCCTTTTTTATGCTTTAAAATACCATAATGTACAATTCCATAAACAAATTAAGAGTTAAAGAGCTTTTTAAGATGTTTATTTCATGTCGGATGTTGTCTGCTTTGCACATTCTACGTCCGACACCAAGGGGAAAAAAAATTGTGCTATTTATCCGTGAATTAATTTGGTGAAAAAGGAAAAATTATTCATATTTCAGCTTTATTTTTCAACATTCAAGTAGTCAAAAAATCTGAAAACAGTTCATTGAGCTGAAACTTGGGTTTTTTCAACGTACGTCAATTTTCAATTCCCCTTTCATCTACGTCCGAAAACATGAGATTTTTTATTTTTAATATTTATAGTTTGAATTTTTTTCAGAAATTTTATAAATTTTTATATTGTTCCTACATACATAAGTATTAAGAAAAAAAATTGGCTCAGTTCATCCATTTTAACTCTAAAAAATATGAACCTTTATTGGTAAATTTCGTGCAAATTCTACGTCCGACACCGTGGAATTGCCCAAGAATATATAATTTTTATGTTATGATTAAATAGTTAATAAAATACAAGCCTTCAAAGCTGCAACATTTAAAATTTATGACAATGCTGTTCAATTTGACCAATTTTCAATCGCGTGTAACTACTAAAATAAAAAATATTAATCCAAAATATTTAAGATATTTGTATATAGGCATAAAAGGAGCCGGTATACCAAATTTCATAAAAATCTGTTACCATGCGGCCACCACTTTGTTGTGAATTTTGCTCATTTCGTATGGAATGACCCTTATGTGAATGACTGTATCAAGAAATGATCAAATTTTGTACTCTTTGTGACAAATAATACATTGTCGAAACTTCGTGTATTAATTTACCTACGTGGATGGTTTAGGAAATACTGCTTTTAACAGTACAAAATAATTCGCCAAAATTCAAACAAAGTCCCTCTTAACTACAACTAGCAAGACCAAAATTTTGGATTTAATCGCTAATCAAACTTTTTCATATACTTCAAATCTGTACCTCAGAGCCACCTAATCGCAATTTACGTGAGAACGTTTTTCTGGCACTTGCGAAGGAAGATACACATGTTCATTTAACCCTGGTAAAAACCTTGAAAAGGAAAAAATTACGTTCTCATGGTTTGATGTGGAATTGCCTTCTACATACGATGCACTTCTAAACGGAAAAACGCAATTTTGGACTTACGTTTGTCTGGCTCTGAGGTACAGAAATAAGCACTGTTTAGTTCTTTTGACGCATAAAGGAATAGAAAGCTGACTTATGTTTTCAACATGTTGCAAGTTAATAAAGTTTATAATTAATTTGAATTTTGAATTCAAATTGTTTTTCGCAATCACGAGATGCGACAGAACCCTACTTATTGGTTACTAACCTACTCACTTGTTTCTAGAAACGGCTCCTGTCCCTCCTCTTGGGCGGTTACGTGTGTACAGTTGTGTATGTGTAGGCTTGTGTGTGTGCGTAGACCTGTGTGTATGCACGTTCGCGTGTGTGTATGTGTGTAAAGGTGCGTGTCTGTATGAGCGTGCGTGTGTGTAGGACATGGACGCCACCGACCAGGAGCAGCGGTTACCGGAGGAGTCGCGCCTGCAGAGGACGATGGGGGTGAAAAGGTAACCAAACATCAAGGACGGTCAGGTGAATACAATTAGCAATCGAGATTGCTCAAAAAAATTATCTTGTTCCTATTTATCATATTACTAACCATTAATCATTTATCCTATTTTCTGACTAGTTGAACTCATTAATTTAATAAAGCAACATTAGTTTTCCTTTAGTTTTGATCACATTTTCAGAAGCAAATATTTTATATGTCCTCTATTTTATGTACTGGTTTTACTTCTCTAGTACATCTTTTCTCTTTTAATACAACTTTTGTTCTGGTTCACAAACTAAAGTTCTAAAAACTGAAATTGTACTTATTTACATGATTTATTAAATGTATTCAACTTTTGCAAGAAGGATTTTGGTTTGTTTTCAGATACTGTTTCAAAATAACATATTCTGTATTTACTTTGTTTTACAAAAAAAGAAAGTATTATATTCGCAAAAAATAAATAAGGCCGATTTTTGAGTGATTTTTATTTAATTTCCATTTTGCTCGCCCCCAAATGAATATTGAGTTCTTTTTTTAACCCGACCACACTTGGAAATATGCCTAAGAACGTATAGACACCCGAAATATCCATTTTGACAATCCCGAGTTAATTACAACGAGTTTTCTCGTGACGGTCGTGTGTATTTGCGTATGTATCTTGCATAACTCAAAAAAAAAAAAGTATGTCCTAGAAAGTTGAAATTTTTTACGTATACCCCTAGTGGAATCCAGTAGTGCATCTCCTCTTTTGCTTGCATTCGGACGTTCCAAAGGGGGTGGGTCTTTTACACCTTTTTGAGGTAAAATTATTGTTAATTTCAATGCAAACTCAAGTGGTATTATAATTTGGCAAACCTTTGGCAATGTATCGCAAAGTTTTTGGAAGCAAATTTTGTCGCCAATTAGGCGACAATTTTTTTTTTTTTTTTTGGGGGGGGGGGTTTCAAATCTAGTTTCATTTCGGCCGCTGTTGGGGATATTTAGAGAGTTAATTATTGAATCATATTAAAATGTCCAATATTGGGAAAATTAATCCATATAAAACGTTTTTGCTTCGGTTCGCAACAAACATGGGGTAAAAATATTTAAAGTGCTTTTTTGCTTACTCCGAGGCACTTATCATTAAATTTGAGTAAAAGAAGTCATGTGACGCACACATCATCTCGTTTCTACTCGATTTGTTTCATTGGTTTACTCGCAAACTAGTTTTGTGTGTATTCTGAGTGATTTCTAAGTTGTAGTGTTTATATACGAAATTCATCAGATTTATTGTCCCCCCCCCCCAGAAAAAACTTATTTTAGTTAGAGCAATAATAAATTAAAATACATTTCTTGATGCTCTTAATTTCTGTGCTATATTTCTGAACATAAATTACAACATAAGATTATGAAACAAACATTATGAAATCATTTAACTCTTGACTTTTAAACCTATCCTATTTGATTATGACTGTTGAAATGTTCAACGACATGGAAATTTAGTATGTTACGAGAGAAAAACATGATCTTGAATGAAAAACATCAATTCGTAAACATGAGCAAAGAATCAACTTTAGTTTAAAAGCTCATTGAGTAAAACGGTGAATCTAATTAAGTTAACTCTCAATCATTTTAAGGAAGACAAAAGACAGCGGGATAAACATTGAAAGCAGCGTTGACTATTGTGATAATTTTCAAAATATCTTTAAAAATGAGCAAATGTAATCATTTTTAAAGATTTTGTTTAGTGTGAAGGAAATAAATTTAAAAAAAATATTTCTTTTTTCATCTCAATGAAACAGAAAATGCACCACCAAGCTTTCGTATTTTCATATTGATTCAAGGATAAGTTTGTAAAAATTCTTTAATAAATTGATTTGACAGATAATATTTCTAGAAAAGGTCTTTTATAGGTATTTTTTTACGAACATATGCTTTCATTCTTGAATTGTTCATATCTCTCCTAATGATGTTTCGTATTTATTTATATATGGGGTAAGAGGTAGAAAGCAGTGATTTCTGTTTTTGTTTTAAAAGCACTTTCATTTTTTCCTTTTAGTTGCATAATTTGTTGCTTTGCAATGTGTTTATTTGCTTTGCAACTCACAAACGTTTTTTAAGCTTATTTTTCATATATTTGGGGAACTTCAAAAATATATATGTAGTTCTTAAATTATATAGTTCAGAAACCAGGTTTTGTCTTGGATGCAAATGATTAACATTTCTCGAACTTGTTAATGATGTTTCCTGTGAGATGCCATCTAAGTGAAAAAGATTATGATTAATACCATCTAAATACTTGACTGAGAATCATTTCTGAATCTTAGGATCTGTTTTCCAGCTTTTGTAGGAAGCTTGATTAAAATGATATGTGACTAAGAAGATGGTCATGGACCTTCTCCCCCAAAACATTGTATGGCAATTCCCTTTACTGATGTCCAAGCGTTATTCATTATGTACGCATTATACACTATTTTAACCCAGAGTAACATAGGCAGATATTTGGTAATTATGATTGCTCTAGGTAAATCAACAAGAGTACGACTAATTTGTTTAGATGTCATATGTTCTAAGCGTATTATGGCGCGACTAATGTAATTATGCACCCATCTTTTTCAAAAGACGCTTCATGCCTTTTGTTTCAAAATTTGTCATCAGAGTGTAGTACCTCGATTGACTTTGATATTTGATTTTTAAAGAAGACATAGAATGATTCATGTTTAGTCATTTATTTTGATTTATGGCAGAAGAAAAAAAATTTCTATGTTTAGAGTAACAGTCTGAAAAACGGACAAGCTAATAGAAACTCCCTACTTTTTCGTTCATATGCCTACAGACATTCGTCCGTATAAATTGACCAGCATCATTCGCACAATGCTTGGGTTTTAAAAATGACAACATATACTACTTACAAACCCCATTGTCAAGATGCACATCTATCCCTCAGAGGATAAATTCTTCACACGCTGTTTAATTTTCCCAGCCTCTTGTGCCAGAGCAGAAAATAGTTCATTAAGATGACCTTCAGCAGAATCTACAGCAAGAAGGCTGTCATTGCGTGCTTAAGAAAAATCACTTTTCCCTAGTAATCTGAACAAGTTACCTTGTTGTAAGCCGACGGAAAATACTATTGACTATGAAAGCTTGTAATTGTCTTTTGATATGTTGAACTAAGATAGTTGGTCTGATGTTTGGTCCGTAGGAAATAAGTTTCTTGCTATATGTAGTGCATGCAATGAATTTTACATTACGCTGTCCTTCCAACTACTAGAGCCAAGTTTGCCCTGACGATACGCTTTTATAACCTAATTATTTACATGTCTTACTGCTATTGCTATCTCGTCTCTGTCAAAATTTGAAAGCAATCTTTGTGTTTAAAAACATTTTCATTATATTTTCTTCGTTACGATTGTAGTATGTTTTGTTTCGCATTGCTATCTGTAAAATTTTGCTAATGGCGCATAAACATTTTGACTGTAAGTTCATCTTATCTTTATTTTGGGAGAAAATGAAATATCGTTGCTTAATTATACCTTCCTTGTCTTCACACATTGCTGCGTCGTTTGAACTATGTGGTTTAAGTGGTTGTCAAGGGTTGTTTTTTCAGTTGCGTCTTAACATATGAAACTGCAATAATATTTTCAACATTTTTTTAATTCATCGTATTTTATTTTTCACAACATGAAACACTCTAAACAGTAATGAGCTTTTGAAAAATCATTGATTTGTTTAATCTTGGAAAACTTGGTACATTGTAATTCTTAATTTACATCACTATATATATATATATATATATATATATATATATATATATATATATATATATATATATATATATATATATATATATATATATATAAATTTTTTTTTGTCTTAAATGAGCTGAGTAACTTGAGTTTAAATTTGTTTACCAGTCACTAATGCTCTAACTGCAAAAAAAAAAAAAAAATTAAAAGTTTTGTTGGCGGTTCATTTTTTTTGTTTATTTGTATCGCTAACTATAGCTCTAGTTTCAAAACATAACCAATACCAGCCTACATTCAAAAATGAAAGTTAACCGTTTCTTCAAAATTACTAGACTAATCTTTTGTTATACTTTGCTCGTTCATAGATTCAACTCAATATGATAACAAATTTAAATATGTGGACTAAATGATTGCAAATTTTATTCCACCTAAAAAGAGATTTTGATTTTCGAATATCGCCATAAAATTATTTTAAAAAATGTCGTTTTATCAAAATAAAATCTTCGTTTTAAATAACAAAATGTAATCAAATACAATAGTTACGTAGCAGAAAGTAAATGTATCACTCTGACAATCCAGGCTTAGATTTACTGATTTTTTGTGTAAGTGTACAAAGTTTGTTGGCTGACACACTGGAAGATCTTTCCAGATATTGAAGAATTTTCCAGATATCCATGATCTTACACTTGAAATGTGGTGCAAAGTGAAATAGTAAAGATGACTATGCTTTTTCAAAATAAACTGAAAATTTCTTTTTAAAATTACAGTATACAAAGGAAGAACATTATATTTTAGAATAAAACTTGCATTTAAACATCATATTTTATTGTTGGCAGTAAAATTGCCCAGTGAAAAAAAAAAGTGAAAATTGTCCACTTTTTTTTAGGCTCAAAGTCAAAAATGAAATAATTTTTGAAGAAAATATTTTCTGTTCGATTGTAAAAAAAAAAAATTGTTTTGACAGAGTAGTGACCAAATAAAAGGATAACTTAATAAATGAAAATATAATGAAAGAATAAACTAATAAATTAAATAATTGGTTTTAATGCATGAGGAAAAATAAATAAATGAGTGAATGAATTAGAAAAGAAGTGAATTAATAACGGAAGAAATGTAAATGAATTAGTTAACAAATGAATATGTAAATGATTTAGTAAATGATTGAATGAGTAAACAAAATGAATCATTTCCCTTTGCCGCATCCACTTTGCCCAGCATGCACTTGACTGATTGTGAAAATATTTAAAAGCACAAATAAGCTAAACATTTTACTAAATAAACACTTCACCGAACATTAAAAGGTCCCAATTTATATTTAAACTGTTAATAATTCGAACTTTATCATTTGATCATTTCAATTTTTGACTTACAACACAATTTCTTCATTTATCAATTAAAGTATCAATTTCTGAAAATTGTTTGTATTATCATATGCTTTGGTTTTCAAAGGTAATTTTTTTGACTCGAATAGACTATTCGAACAGACTAATATTACGAGGTTGGCGCTAAAATTGGAGTTAATATTTCACCATTTCACTTTGCTCCACATCTAAATGACCCTCCATTTTAAGAGAACTCCGGTTTAATAGGGTGCGGATTAATGAGTTTACTGTGCTTTTATCTCTTTCAAAGTGAAAAATGTTTTTATTGCTTCGTGTTTCCCCTCTCCCGCCTAGCTAAAAACTGCCATTAAATGATTTGTAAATAAGAATGTTATCGTTACAGTTAATATAGTAAATGTTTTGAGGAACAAATTTAAAGTACAAAAAGTGCTGCGTCACAGTAGTTCTTTAAAGCAGCCATTGCCAGCTGTGCTACTTGTTAAAAGCCTCTCTCTTAATAGCAAGGCAAAGCAAGAAAGCCCGTATGTAATGGCTTGCTGGGCATATCTCTAAAAAAAAATAATAGTTTCCCTTAATTTCTTTAGTCTCGCTACCAATTTTTCCATCAGTCATACAGGGTGACTTTGGGCCATGCCGGCAAACTTTGGGCCACTTCAAATTGCTTAATTAATTTGACTTTTTAATAGATGACCTAGTGCTGAACATTCTCATCAAAGTTATGAAATAAGTTTCCAACTCTTTATTTTACAAAAAAAAAAAAAGCATAATATCGCTCCCAGTCAAGAAAAGAGACGCAAAAAAAAAGAGCATTGGATATTTACTGGTTAGTTTTTATTGCCTGAATTAATAATGGAAACATAAGGTTCATTTTTTTCTTCAAAATTATGAAACTGTAATGATGCGTTGCTATTTATTTCACCGTTCCCAATACTTTTGGTAATATAGTGGATATCTCTCGTACAACCGGACATTTTTTTCATGTTCAGCGTAACTCCCGTATGGCAAAAATTAGTTAAAAGATTTCCACAGAAATGAGGCAGTTGGACTTCCATGGGGACTTTAAAGGACTAGTTTTTGGCACTGTTTGGGGGACGGGGAAAAGTGGAATCAAATATTTTAAGATGATTGCTGCACGTTTATACATAGCACAAAAATTTAAATGGAACTTGGTTTTCTATTGGACCTCAAAGAGATTTGGAGTTGATTAAGTTTTAGTGTTCAAAGTTCACAAAGAATAGAATAGAACAATCATAGTATGTTCTTCGCTTTAAGCATGATTGATATTTAAGAAGTTCTCCAAGCAATCGGGCAGAAATGGTACTGATGGATATTCATGGGCACTAGCTGTGACACTATTCGAGTGGATAGAATACATTGTACCAGTGGCGGCGTTTCGGGGAGTAAGGGGGGCAGCCCCCCCCCTTTTTATGGTTTATTTATTTTATTTTCTAAAATTATAAAAAAAACATAAGTGTCGAATTTTTCGAATCGTACTTATTTGTTTCGCTTCGTATATCTGTTTACGAAACATACAAGCATTACATGGCACAAGCAGTAACTTTTACTTTATGTATCCATTGTTTAGATATTAGTAAATCGACTGTTTAAGTAAAACAAGCCATACTTTCTTAATGAAGATATTACCAATTGTTTGTGGTATCTTAAAACACTTTGAGGTAAATAATGTAAGTCTAATTCTTGTTTAAGTTTTTCTTTTCGAAACTTTATTGTTTGCATAAGTCATCAAAATTTTAAGAAAAACGTGAGTTAAGCTGTTAAATTTGCATCAATTGCCACTCGTGCTCTCAAAACCAGCCGTAGCAATTTGTTTTTCTTTCATTCTTTTGCTGCCGTTAAAAATCCTATGGCTGTCAGTCCCAATCGCTGCCTCGGTCTGTTACTTATCGAGATCAGAGTTTAACTGAAGGACTTATATGTGTCTTACCCAGACTGCTTCTGTATGTTAATTTAGATTGAAAGTTATTAGTATTTTGTACGTATTAATTATGTTTAAGAAGCCATTAAGTGCCAAGATATGAATTGAAAGCACAAAATTGTTTTTTTTTTTGTAATATTCCTTAATTCAAAATACATTCCTTAAATGTATCTCAATAAACATTTTTGTAGATGTATATGCATTACAAAATTTCTTATTTTTATCATTTTATTTTAGCAATTAACTCCTAAAGTTATTAAAAAGACAACAGATTTTACAGTTGCCTCATGAATGTAAACTTGACCGGGACGAGAAACAAGGGATTGTTTACGCTTTCTAATAGGGTAAGTTTTATTTTCTCCACTCACATGCGTAATTGTTCCTGCCCCTCCCCCCATTGCTTAGGGTACTGCAACAATGCAGTTTCAAAATACTGTATTATATAACTATACAGGCTTCCCTCGTATGACACGGTACTTCGCCAACAGGGTTTCGATATTAAACGGTACAAAACTTGATTTTAACACAGTTTTGATGCGACATGAATTTTAAAAGATGGAAATTCAATTTTGTTTAATACACTGAAAAAATGCATGATAATAACTGAAAAAAGTTTTAACTTTGTTTTTATGAAACTTTGGCGAAACATTGTCTGTTTTTGGCTTGAAAGTTTTGTTGTCCTGTATAACACTAACTTTTAACTACTTTCTGCTTTTAGAAAACTGATAAGAAAAAGACGAAAATTATTTTGTGTCCAATGCATTTAAAGAAAACAACATTAGGATTAAACATAAGCCAAATTTGGCAAACGATAAATAAAAGTGTTCGAAACAAAATGTAAAATAAAATTAATAGAATAGTTATATTTTAATTTATATTTTGTTTCGTTGCTGTTGCTGAGACAAACTTCATTGCTATAGAAAAGCTTAGATTTTTATGCTCATAAAATGCGTTTTAGTAAAGAAAGTAGATAAAGGTTTTTTTTTTTCTTGAGCATAATTTTCATTTGAGGTATGTAAAATAATTACGTTGTATTGTTCATAAAAACTCTGAATTTTAGATCAGTGGGCCGTTACAAGTTCTGGTTGCCAGTTTTCGTGTGTATATTCTACTGAGTCGAAATTTCAGCTATTATAAAATTTGCCCATTAAGACTTCGGTTTCGATATAACATGGTACGCATTCCTTGATTCACACGATTTTAAATTCTCATAGCACGGTTTCGATATAACACGAAACATATAGACATGATTTATGATATTTACATGATTAGTTTAAAAATGGGCAAAAAACTATTTAAGAATAAGTTTGTATAGCACGATTTCGATGCTACACAGAACGAATCAACCGTATTATACGAGAGATACATGTACTTGTTTTTAGAACATTGAGGAAAGTGATGATGAAGAATACATTTTTTTTGTTTCATTTCTGGTAATATTTTCTATGAATCATATTTGTTTTAAACACTTAGAACAGTTTCGAAAGACATTTAGTCGAATCGAGCTCATATATAATGAGCAATAATTAAAGAAATGGACTTCCTCTCTTCCCATTCAAGCCAACCAGTGGTATTAAATACTGCCGTTTAATGAAAAAGAACAGTATCTACAAAAATGAGTTTTTGAGATAGTCAAAGAAACACGTTTTGGATTCCATGCATAGGGGAATGTTAAAATTTGACGATTTTTTCGTGCTTTATTTTCAATTGAAACCAAATAAGCAAACTTGCATAAAACAATTTAAGTAAAATTGATGGCAAAAAGGCAAAACAATGCAAGTTTTGTTGCAACTGCCTTTTACTTTCCCACGGCAGATTAGTTCGCTGATGGTAATGAATAAGACACCAATTCAAAGTGAAGCAAAATGTCTAGGAAGTAGTTATTTTTATTTTAATGATAAAATTGACATGTGGCAAAAAAATAAAGACTTCTGAAGTAATTATTGCTCATTTTTATACAGAGTAGAGGTGGGCAATTTCGTTCTTTTTAATGATCCGTTCATCAGAGGATCTTTCATTCTTTTGATTCGTTCACTCAACTCGTTCATTTGAAAGACTTCGTTCATTTGAAAAAGTTGCAAGGGATCTCTCTGCACGACATACTCGTGTACATTCGAAGTGTTTCATTGTATCAGTTATATTCTATGAAGGAAGAATAACGAAATTGATCTGAAAGTAAGAAAATATGCCTATGAAAAATGAATCAAAATATTTATTCAGGTTTAGATCTAAAACTCAATTATAGTTTATTCTGTAATATATTTCTCAGCTGCCGAATATTAAGATATGTTTCACATTCCAAAAATCAGCATGTAAAAACATTAAGTCGTTAAATTTTTCCATCTACAGCACTGTATATGTTTGTATAGTATTACCAATAGACCATATACAACGAAAAAAGTAACAACAACTATATCGGTAGCTCAGACGGAGTACCGGATACCTTAATTAAAAAAAAAAAAAATTCAACCAAAAATATTAGGGAACTTCAAAATCATTTCACAGTACGGATGAGAATGGAAAAAAAAAATTTAATTGGGAAAAAATTAGACAGTAATAGTCTTATCTAATTAAAAACTGGAATATGTATCTATCTACGTATGTATCTATGTCCAAGTTACTTCTACCGAACGTGAGCTGACCATCGAACCAGGTATCGATGGATTCGTCATCTACCCGTCTTTATGTTTGGCTATTTAACATAATACTCCGATAATAATTAGTGGAGATATAAATTAAAACTTTTAATTATGACACTTAGATTTCGACATAAAATCAAATTATTATTCAGTGCTTCATCCTAACTTTCCGTAACAATGCTTTTATTCAAATTTGTAGCGGTGACGAAAATCATTGAGAAGAAAGATCTGTTGCCATTTTTTTCTCGAATATGAGCAAGTAAAATTCTGACTTTTGTTTTAAAGGCTTTTCCTGTAATCTGGGGATTTAAAATGATTACTTTTTGATTATTTTTCCGCAATTTGCCGCAAAATGTGTTTTTGTTTAAGCCTGATTGTTGAACACGTGTCCCGTGACAAAACATTTATTTCGGGGTAGACCGTGCAAAGCAAGGCGACGCAGCTAGTCCTTATTAAAAAATCTGTGGATATAATGCAAAATAAGTGACTTGGAAGACGCCAAACAAGTTAAAAATAAAGACAAATTAATATAGAAGGTAGTTGATAGAGTAGAATATTGTTTTCCAACCAGTGGTTCGTGAGATTAATGAAGGAGGTTCGCGAAAATTATATTTCAATGGTGAATTTTTAAACATGTTCGTAAAAGATAACGAAAAATTTAATTTACATACATAGTTACTGCACTTTTTTAAATTTCTAAACAAATCAGACTTCTTTGAATACACCACCAGCTCAGTCATTTCCAGCCGAGGACTGCAGTTTCGTGCTTATCATCAGCCCGGCATAGGAAAGTGACTGAGAAGGAGATCGTGCTTAAAGCACGAAACTGCAGTCCTCGGCTGGAAATGACTGAGCTGGTGGTGTATTTCACGTATTTCTGCTTTATCCCTGGCTAATAGGCGGTAATTTACAGAATACAGACTTATTTGTTCAAGAAAAGGTATTTAAAAAATCTTTCAACGGTTTAATAACTTTCCGTGGCAAAATAAACCCTTCAAAATGCTGCTGATTGTTACGTAAAATAATCTCCTTAATCCAAATATGAACTCCGTTTTGCCTCATCGGTCAACACTTTTTGCAAATGGCACCCCCCCCCCCTATTTTTTCTAGTAATTGTTTAGAGAAAAAAAAGAAGGAGCATTTACCAGTAACATGTTTCTGTTGGGCAAAAAGTTCAAAAGCATGAACATTATAGTAAATTGGGAGACTCTTAGGGTTATTCCTGCTAAAATATCTTCACAATCATCAAAAACTATCTTTTTACCAAGAGATTTCTTTTACAATTGTCACTCTTTTGTTTTCGGCATAAAACAATCTATGAGCCTTTCGTCCGACAAAAATTCCAAGTTGTAATTCTTTAAAACATGTTTTGGAAACATCGCATACGCGTCCCACAGCAGATCTTCAGTAAGAAAATTTCCTGTATTATTTAAAATTATTCAAGCTTCTTTCTCGGGTATAATAAGGATTTAAAATAAAAATAAGCATGCTTATAACACAGTATTAATGTTAATTTATATTTCTGGAACACCACCCACATTGTTCTTCCACTTTCTGATATAGAAATTAACAATGGGAATGGTGCATCCCCAGTAATATAAATATACATAATGCTTTATTATAAGCATAATTTTGCATTTTTACGACTATATTTTCGTTTATTGTAATCAACTGCTAGGAAAAATGAAAAACTCTTTTTTATTATTTTCTTACATGTTACTAATTTTGACACCAGATGGTTTGCAAAAGAGAAAAAGGTTGTGAACCGCTGTGTAGAAGACAAAAGGATCGCCAGAAAAGTGATAAAATATTTTTTTTTAGAAATTTTTGCAACAAAGAGTGAGAAGGATTTTAACGGGTATGTGGGACCGGTTTTGCAATGTCCAAAATTTTATTAGTAGCTCAAACAAGTTACACAAAACATTACTAACGATTATATAGAAAAATTGCAAATGAACAGAAAATTTTTGAAAAACTCAGAAAGTAAAAAGGTTCGATAGGTAATATATTGTACTGCACTGAGAAAATAAATTTTGAGATTGATGGAGAATTAAAAATTTGAAGATTTTTTTTATTATTTTTTTTTTTTTAAATTTTTCTGTAATCAAAAGTGCATCAATGCAATGTTCCAAACAGCTCACCGTTCAAAATAACGGTAGTTCATTTTCTAAGTGAACGAACGGATCCGTTAATTTTAAGGATTCGTTCTTTTTGACCCGTTCGTTCATGAACGACACATCCCTAATACAAAGTGACGCCCCTGAACCGAAACAGGATCATAGTTTTCCCCCCATTACGTCTCATATTCTGGAAGTGGTGCACACCCTCTTTTCCGTTTTTGATAATTTCATAGCTAGTTTTTTATTTGGAGGGAAATAGAGAGGTGCAAAGTTCAAAAACACGGGATTTGGCATTTGGAGCAAGCTGAGAGACTCAGGAAGGTATCCCTTCTTTCCCGATCCCCGAAAATATTTTTAATCCGTAACAGAAGTGAAAAAGAAGGACGTAACAGGGTGACTACTTTCAATTTTTTTTTTTTTTTATCGTGTAATTAAGATACATTCCCGTAAATTCCCTTAAATATTGTTTGCACCTTTGTTAGCTCGGGGAAAAATATATTTGAATTTTGAACTGAAATATACATTTTTCGTGGAAGTTTACCAAATGCCTAAAGATTTTTCGATAGAAATCATATGCTGCACTAAATAGTTTATTATTCGTAAAAAAATAAATCTATTATCAATTAATGATTTGAATTTAGTTGTTTAATATATATAGGACATTTTGATACTAAAAGATTTATTATAACTCATTGCGGGAAAATTTTGACAGCCCTTCAACTATTAGTATTTCACACTGTATTTCCAGGAATAATTCAGCCTTTATTGTCCTTAGAACATCATTGCGTAACTTTTGCAAACATTTCAAACAGTTCTCAACCTCATCTAGAATATTTTGCATTTCTTCCGCATAACGCGTATAAGATAAATGAATCTATATCCGCGTTTCTAACGCTATGTAAGAGCCATGTCTACTACTGCCAAAAACTAACACTCAAGGGGAGGAGCGTTCTCACACCGCTTCTAAAGAATACAATGAAATTTAAACCAGACGCACTTACCAAAACATCCTTTTATGCAAGGGAGGTGTTCAAGGTCACAAAAGCTCTTTGGGAAAAACCATTCAATCGGACTGATATTAAAATAGGGATGGTGAGATGAACTTTTGAGCGGTCTGTGAGACTGCACCTCGCTTCTTAAGGATTAAAATCATCAAAACCGAACTTTTTTACTCGTTTACCTATTAAGGAAAGTATTGTATTCATGGAAAAGTTTTCGCTCAAATATCGGTCTAAATTCTTATTTACGACAGGGGCATATGTAACTTAGAACGTATGGATGCCCGAAATATCCATTTTGACAATTCTTGAGTTAATTACCACGAGTGTTCTCGTGACGTCTGTATGTGCGAACGTATCTCTCAAAAACGGAATGCCGTAGAAAGTTGAAATTTTGTATGTGGACTCGTAGTTGGGTCTAGTTGTGCACCTCCCATTTTAATTGCATTCGAATGTTCCAGAAAGGGTCTTTTGAGGAAATAGTGTTAATTTCAATGCAAACTCAAGTGATATTATAATTTTTCAAATCTGGTTTCAATTTGGCGCTATTGACCATAATTATGCAAAGTGAAATAGTTCATCTCATTTACTCATTCATTAAATGAACTGCGTATTCATTTATTACTTAGTTCATTTACATTTCTTAATAAATTCATTTTTAAATGAACTCATTCATTCACTGATTTTCTTATTCATCTCTTCTCTTATTTCTCTCAATTTTATTCACTCTAATATTTTAGAAAATTGACAAAAGTGATACGTATTTATTTTCCCTCATATATTTATGCACTTCTTCAATTATTCGTTGATTGTTATAACTAGAGGCGTAGTCCGGCATTGCCCGGTCTACCTTGAAAATAAAAATTGTGTCAAGTGAGGAACATTCAACAATCAAGATTAAATGAAAGAAAAATAACATCATGCATAATTTCTCTTCCAAACTATGACGACATATATTAAAACACTTTTATCAAATTAAAATGAGAAAGATGGATTGAAAAAGCATTACCACACGTGGAATCACAAAATACAATAAGTTTAAGAAATTATAAAATAATTTTGAAAAAAAAAGTACCAATTTCAAAATTGCTCTAAAAAGTGAAAAATAATTTCATTCCTTGAACAGCATCGATAATCAAGAATACAATGAAATTTAAACCAGACGCACTTACCAAAACAACCTTATAAGCAAGGGAGGTGTTCAAGGTCACAAAAGCTCTTTGGGAAAAACCATTCAATCGGACTGAAATTAAAATAGGGATGGTGGGATGCACTTTTGAGCGGTCTGTGAGACTGCAACTCGCTTCTTAAGGATTAAAATCATCAAAACCGAACTTTTTTATTCTTTTACCCATGAAGGAAAGTATTGTTCCTTTAAGTAACAATTATAAGTCCCGTTAAGTAGTCCGGCATTGCCCGGTCTACCTTGAAAATAAAAATTGTGTCAAGTGAGGAACATTCAACAATCAAGATTAAATGAAAGAAAAATAACATCATGCATAATTTCTCTTCCAAACTATGACGACATATATTAAAACACTTTTATCAAATTAAAATGAGAAAGATGGATTGAAAAAGCATTACCACACGTGGAATCACAAAATACAATAAGTTTAAGAAATTATAAAATAATTTTGAAAAAAAAAGTACCAATTTCAAAATTGCTCTAAAAAGTGAAAAATAATTTCATTCCTTGAACAGCATCGATAATACTTTCAAACATAATTTTTGAAGTTGGCGCAAAAACGCCAAATGAAATCATTTGTAGCCACAATTTACTACAACTATGAATTCAGCCGGGCCCAGTTTGATCAATAACACTCGCATTCATTATGCATTGATGACAGCACATTTGGGTAACGGTTTTAATTTTTCGTTTCTAACTTTGGATGATTTTCTGAAAACACATGAACGAAGTATGGTTACACATGATTATACTTTTTGTTTTTGTGCCAACTTCCAAAACTATGCTTAAAAGTATTATCGATGGTATATAAGAAATAAAATTATTTTTCACTTTTTAGAGAAAATTTTAAGTCGGTTTTTAATTTTTTTTCAAAATTATTTTATTTCATTCCTCTTTAAAGGAATTAAAAAGTTCCATTTCTTAAGTTTTTCTACTTCTTCGGGAGCTTTGAAAAGCGAAACGTTTTCTTTGCCTTATCAGGAAACATTGTTGCACCAGGGTTTCCAAACCCGAGCCGTCTTCTCTCACGCGAGATTTAAGGTTTGAAAGGAGCCAATCCTGCGGGATCCCAGGATCCTGCGAGATTGAGACTTAATTCTCCTAATTTAATTTTAATGTTACATAGAAAAAGTTGTGATTTTTATGAAGGAGTGCTTATTTTACTTGTATTACTAGTTTTCTCAAAATCCGTGCGCCAGTTGTAGAGCACTACAAAGTCAGGTCCTAACTAGCAATTATCGCTTGTTGCACAAAAGTGTGCCCTGGAAAAATTTCTAAGCGTCGTAACAAAGCATTGCTTGCATGGAATGAGAAAGGATTTTTGATCAAAAATAATGCACTTGATGAAAGCAGTTGGTTTTAGTGAGATTAAATAAATGTGGACTCTTAGCAAAATATCTTCATAACCTCTTTACTTTCTGAAGTAAATTTTGCGTTTCTTATACTTAATTTTGCTCAAGAACTGCAAATTGCAGTTGATGACGAGATATCTCGTCCATTTAACATGTAGTTTTGGGACTGTCCAACTGCAAGGGGGTTAAAAAAAAACGATGCCGACTCGATATGGGTTTTTCTGTATCCAATTTAACTTGCATTGAGAATAAAAACGTTGTGGCTTCATTTACATTTGTCGTTGTATCAGTGCACTTGATTCATTAAGGTAAGAAGGGAGTGCTGGTTGATTTCACCAAGTCGCAGTCATAGTAAAAATTTTTGGATAAGTTTATTAATTTTACCTATCACTTAAACTGCTCAAGCTTTTGAATGATTTCTTTTTTTAACTTGCTGCACTGTCACGTGAGTCATCCTGTGTTTCATCCAAATTTCTGTCGCCTCTTTCAGAGTCGTGCTGAATATAAAAATGTCAGGCTTTTCTTTGCTTTCTTCTTTGAAAAAAATATATTGTGCAATTTTTTAATGTAAAGGTTTTGAGCTTTTTTTTAATATTCTGGATTTTAAACTTTAAAAACGTTTTCGAAAACCATCATTAAATTATGCGCATTTTCTCAATTGCTGAACGTCTAGAAACCTTGAATGGAAATACCAATTCATTTTTCCAAAATATACTCTATTTTTATTGTGTTCTTAAATGGTCAATTCACAGTTTATCATATGAGCCAGAGTTTTTCTTGCTCTTCTTGCAGACATACGAGGAAGATGATTCAAACTTTAGATGATGCTTGTGAAAATAGTCGTTTTATGAGCGGCAATAGCTGGAAAACGAGTCAATGGGAAAAATTTCGGGACTGGAAATCCCGCGATATTAATCCCGCTAAAAATCATGCAGTATTCCGTGAGATTCGGGATTTCTGGATTGGAAACCCTAGTATTTATAGAGAGTAGCGTTTAATTTTTTCAGGAATTTTTGATTTGCCCTTTTCTTTACTCTAAAATTTCCCGTCAAAATAATCATTCTTAAATAAATTGAAGCTTCTAATTGAAGCTTGATTGTTCAACACGCGTCACTTAACACAATTTTTATTTTCGAGGTACACCGTGCAAAGCCGGGTAACGCAGCTAGTTTACAATAAAATGCATTGCTCTTTGTGTATGTACTGTCGCTTTCAGAAGAAATTTTCCATTTGTTTCTTTTGAAAAAGCCAACTAATAACTTTTTAACTTTGGCTGGCATTCTCCTACTCATAATTTGAAATGATGATATATATATTTTTAAATAATTTAAGTAGAGGAATGTGGGGTAAAGTGAAATAGAGGGTCAAACTGAAAGTTTTGAAATATCTAATCCGCCTTTAGCGCCACTTACCTAGTAATATTTTAACTGTGTAGTAATGGAAGCAATGTAGTCTATTCCAGTCAAGAAAAAATATCTCTGAAAAGCACAGCATATGATAATGCAAGCAATTTTCAAAAATGGATACTCAAATTGTAATATTTTGTTGCAAGTCAAAAATTATGCTGATATTATCTAATAATCAAGTTCTTGTTAACATTTTAAACATTAATTGGGACTTTCGGTGAAGTATTTATTTAAATAATATGTAACTTATTTGTCTTTTTTAAATTTTTCACAGTTAAGTGCATGCAGGGCAAAATGAAACAGTTCATTTCGTTTACTCATTCAATCATTTACTGAATCACTTACGTATCCATTTATTAGCTAATTTATTCACATTCCTTCATTTAATAATTTACTTATTAATTAATTCATTCATTCATTCTCTTATTTTCCTATTCATTCACTATTTTAATCACTTATTTATTTTTCATCTTGGGTTAATTAATTTATTTAAGTAGATTATGGTTTCAGTATCTTTTCCGTTAGTCAATCATATTTTTATTTGCTCTTTCATTTCTTCAAAAATATTTTTCCCAAGCGAATAAAAAATTTTTTTTCATTTGAAAAATATTTCATTTTTTCTTTGCCTCGTGAAATAAAAGTGAGATTTCCATTTTTGTTTTGAAGGCACAAATTTACTGCGAAAAATAGAAAATAATGTATTTTATTTTTTGTCATAATTCGATGCAAGTTTTATAATGAAATACAATGTTCTTAGTATGGTACTTTAATATTTAAAACCAATTTTCAATTAGTTCATTTTGAAAAAGCTCAGTCATCTTAACTATTTCACTTTACCCTACAATTCCCTAATTTTGTGAGAGGGAAAGGATGCGTGTTTCTTATGATTAAAAATTAAACTTTCCTTGTCAAGAAATCTCTTTGTTATTCTTCCAAGTCAAGATACCGTCAGGTTTTTGGAGAATCACCCAGTTGTGATTTAACCTTAACTTAATATATTTATCTCTTAGAAAGGAAACGAAGAATTAGGAAAGAGAAAAATGATTTAAAAAAAATTAATATCATGTAAAGCTGGTTGTTTGATTTTCTAATTTTCTTGAATTTGTTATGCTGCTTAGAAGCTTTTTATCTCATACTTTTTTGCAGCTGATTCAGTTCAGGTTAGACAGTATTGTTTGAACTTCTCAAATTGACGATTCTTTTATCTTTTAAGAACCTAAATGTCTCTTATCTTTTTCAAAACGTATTGTTTAGAAGATTGAATGATAGTTGGAAATAGACTTTTTTTTGAAATGAATGAAAATAAAATGTTAGGTAAAAATTTTAATTTGAACTGTATAAATTTCATTCTCTAAATATGAGGAAGCACTTGCAGATTTTATATTCTTTGATCTATTGTTATTTTTGTGAATTGTATAATATCTTTCCCAGTAACATTACAAAATTTTCCATTTTAATCCCTCATGGCTTTATTAGTCTCAATATTTTAATATGAACCCGAGTTTTCACTCTCTATACTATCTGGAGATTGGAGCATTAGGAATTTGGCCATGCCGTTTTTTTTTTTTTTTTTTGAGCAATCACGGTTGCTTATTGCTTTCATTTGATTATTTTGAGGGCCTATCATTTTATTTTCCTGCCAGCACCCTCTGCAGCCTCACCGTCGACCGGCCGCCTCACGATGCTGCATCTCAAGCGAAAACAGTCTCCAGTTGCGTCAATATCCTACACTTACAAGCATACATACACGCACGTACACACATACATACACCTACACACACAAACATACACCTTCACACACACAAACACATACGCACACACACACGCACACATACAGACACTAGTAGAGGGCGATGGTAGAAAATATAGCCGGAAACTGTTAGTACATTGTCTAAATGCATGTCAAGTTTCATGATTTTATCACAAAATTCAAACATTTTTGGAAGGGGAGGCATTTCAAAATTCCCCCAAACACAGCTGTTAGCCATTTTCGGTCAGACATCCAAAACTACTTTCCTTTTTAATTTTTGGAAAAATACCCACTGTATCTTCTTTTGGGAGTTCTATTATGCTTACTAAAGCGTAAAAAGTCATCAAGACATCTCTAAACCTCCTAATTTTAAAATTAATTTTAAAAACTCGATTTTTTTAAACAAAACTAAACTTGATGTTTTTAAACGAAACTAACTAGTCAAAGTTTAAAACATTTCTCAAACGACCCCTCAACAAATGTTAATTTATGCAGTTTAAAGCACTGTGTTAAGAAAAATCAATTCATTAACAGTAAAATCCAATAATCCGAACCCCAGAAATCCGAAACATCAGAAAATCCGAACCTATGTTATTTACTATTAAAAATTTATTACAAAACTAAGAATAAAAATAGAAATTAAAAATCATAAACAAATTTAGTAATTTTTCAAAACTTGAAACAAACATTTGAATTGTTGTTTAAGAATAAATACAGCATTTTGATTAGTTAAAATGAAATAAATTTTCATTATCGGTGAAAAAAAAACTTCAAACTCTTGGAAATGAAGTACGCAATTTTTTGGAAGTTTCACTCACATTCTGCAGTTTTATCAGTCATATGTGCACTTGAAATTAGAGGGAGGGGGCACGGGCGTTGTTTTTACAGAACTCCAATCTTTATTATTATTAAAAGCTTTAAAACAAGTTTCAAGTTTTTTTCTCATTAGACGATTTGAGGCGTTTGTTCTATGTTTTAAACGATGTAAGAGAAAGAAATATTTAATTACTACAATAAGAAGTTTAGTGCTATGTTAATAAAGCTAGCAATATTTTTACTATTAATAAAATTGTTATTGATTGAAATTTAATTCACTCTTACAAAAACTACAACTAAATTGCAATACAAAGCTAATTAAGTGATGCATACAACGATTATATAGAAGGCAATTTAAAACGTTTGAATTTGCAAGTAATTTACACAAGTACATAACATTTTCCATAGCAGTATTTACACATAGGTGTTTAGATAAGTCCATTTTTGAAGCACCCACAAGTTATTTGAGAGCAGTTTTTTTTTTTTTTACACTTGCATAACGTAAATTCGCTTTCAGCAGGAAATTGAAATTTCGGGCAAACTCAAACAAATAAGAACGTAACTTTTCATCAGTTACTGTAAAACCCCAATCAAAAATTGAAGTTAAGGCTAAATTTTTAGACATACTGCCGCACTGATGTCCACCTTGATAAGCACGAAATAACTTGCCTTTGGGCTTCCGCTGTAGGTGGTAAGTTATTCCATGATCATTGTTCGCTGGTGGAAAAAGTTTCCAGCTTCATTTACGGACGGCAATTTGCATGCAGACGAGTAGTAGCAAAGATTAATGAATCGCTAAGATATTTGAAAATTTTAATTAGGTGTGCATTTTTTTAGGTTTGGATATATATATATATACACCAATAATATCGGGATAGTCTTTTCATCATTTCCACATCGTCGCTTTTTTCCGACGTGCAAGAAAAGAGGTAACCATGAGAGTTCCGCTGAGAATGAGTGGAATTCTCTTAGAACAACCGATTTTAGTGACCGAATTTGTACGCTAAGTCTTGGACTAGTATAAGCCGAAAGTGTTTTCCAACTCCAAAATCTTCTTTATCCCCTTTTTGTACAGCTGATGGAAGCATCATTGTCAATAGTTCCAACGAATATGCTCATGTGTCCTCTTATTGCAGCATGCAAAACATGAACGAAGATCCAGAAATTAGCTTCCTCGTGATTTTAGGGCACTACAGATGTCTTATTCGATGAAAATCACCGTCACATCATTAAGAGCAAACATAAGATCATATAGCTAGTGCAATCATGGAAAACAATTCTGTCTTATCTGCGTTTCGTAAAAACTGAACCAGTTCTTAGAAAGCAGACCATTTTCTCTAAAATGATATCTTTCTCTTATTCCTCTCATATGTCCTACTTGTTGTATCCTGAAAAGAATGCAGATACTCCACAGGAAATTTTTTTGTCCGAGGTCATTTTATGTGAACGATGAAAGAACCATCATAGACAATGGTGTCACAATGTATCTCCGTTGCACTTATTTTCAAATTAGCATTCATCATTTGCATCTTCATCATCCCATCTTAACTCGTTTTTTTTCTTCTCTCGAGTTGTTTTCATCAGTAGGAATACTATAATTTAACTCATTGAGCAGGAATGTTATTGACCAGACTTATTTTCCCGTTCAAAGAGCTCCATTTATTGAAATCGATAGAGGGTGAGGTTGATTTTTATAGAGGATAAATTGAATTAGGTTGAAATTTACAGCATTGCAAATAATGAAAAGCTTTGAAAACGAATCTGTATCGGATTTTAATCTTTTCAGTAAAAGAGCAGACTTACTGATTTTTCTAGAAAAATGAAATGCTAAAAAGTTATTGGTTTTTCTACCCGTGAACATAAAGTGACTTTTGAATCACAACTCTTTTCCATATAAATTTGTTGCACTGTTTTGTTTTTCCCTTAACTTGCCCAATCTTCATCAGTTGCCCCGAATATTCTTCGTCTACTGCTGCATTCGCCTTCAATGAGAACAATTCTTTCGATGACTCTAAAAATGGATTCTCATGCTTAGCTATTTCTCTTCAAGACCTTTCTAGAAAACATGCTTTGGAAACTTAACATTTCTTCAATGCGCGTATACGGCGTTTCTTTAAATCAGCAGAGGCAACTTTTTCAAACTGTGTAATTACATCGATATTTTGAAGACCAGCCAACATCCATCTTCTTAACGCAGTTGGATCTGTGAAAGACCAATAGCCCCAACATCTCCTTTTACTATCGCATTGTGTTGCTCAGCATGGTCAGATCCAATTACAGAAAACACGTTCCTTGTCTTTTTTACAACAAACGTTCCTTTTTCAAAGGCTTTGTGTACGTCTGGAAGGTTTTGTGGGTTAAAGAAAAAATCTTGAATAAAAACTGGTAACCATCCAGCGTAGTATATGTAAAGCGTATAGCAATAAAATGAAAAAAAAAAAAAAAAACATACACAAAATCAACTCTTTCAAAGTTTCGGTAAAGATAATAAAGTTAGTTGAAATCTATGATCTAATAAACTTTAATTTTAAAAGCACCAGCTTTAATACGGTGCACCAAAACTTGAATTTGTTTATACATATTTTTTTTTTTTTTTTTTTTTTTTTTTTTTTTTTTTTATAAAATGAGAAAAAGCTTACTGATGATCAATTGGGTGACGGGGAATTAACAACAGCAACAATAGTAATAATAATAATATTGAACAGAAATTCAACTTTATATTTCTTTCTATTAGAACTATGTTGTGTTGAAATTAATTTCTCTGTTTTTTCTTCAAGTCTTTATTCTATTATACCCTTCGCAAATAGCTTCAATTATGCGTGCTCAGTCATTTAAAACGAGGGGCATCATGACCGGATAACTGGACAGTTTGGGCAATTAGATTTCAGATAACTGGAACTCTACTTTGATATAACACTAATGTAATGTATCTTCAAATTCAGAAACATGTAATTCTGTTATGGGGGGGGGGGGGATTCCCTTTTGGGAACTGGCAATTTAAAAATATCTATTAAAAAAAAAAACACATTTTGCGAAGTTATTTCTGAAATTAGACATTTTTTGGAGTTTTAAATAGTAAAAAATGTAATAAAAATCCATGGAATGACACAAACAATGATTTAAAATATTACAATAACGAAAATTAAAAAAGAATCACCGTTTTCGGTTTTGGACCAAAAATTGCTAAGTGGTGGATTGCGGGGGCGGGGGGGATTTTGGAATGCCTCCACTTCCTAAAATTTTTGTTTATACAATGTCTACAAGCATGCCGAGTTGCGTAATTTTATCACAATTTGCAGTTTCTTCTCCCTTAGCCCCCCGACTACACACACACAACTACCCACACACTCATCCCTGCACACAGACACAAACACATATGCCTACACACACATACATACACATCCCTCCACACAAACATACATACACACAACTACCTACACACGCATACCTCCTACACACAAACACATATACCCCCCACACACACGCCTACATACACACACACTCGTGATTGCGAAAAACATAATTTGAATTCAAGAAGTAAAAAATTCAAAGTATTTTTTTTTTATTATGAAAGGATTCCGGGCTGTTGTGCCGTGGTCTGAGTGTATATTCTCCAAACGTTTCGGCTGCATCTGCGGCAGCCATCCTCAGTGGTTCCGAGTTCGTAACTTCCAGGGAAGAGACTTCTTGGCAACTGAACTATTTTTTTTTCTTTTGTTTTTTGGCTATGCTTTTAATGTGCACAATGTTTCTAATTTGAAAATACTAGTCCGTTTTTTACTGAACCCACTATCAACAATTATTGTTCTAAATTATCAAAAGACTACTGTATTTGAATATTCATCTGATATAAATTCATGATCAAGTATTTTTTATGTGTTATATAATAATAAATCTCTTTTTTTTAACAGCTCAAGCCCAAACACGGGATTGAGTAACAATGAATGGTGCAACAAACCGTGAGTCACATAAATTTATTTATTCTTTTATAATATGTTTTGATTGTGAAAATATCACTTCACAGGAACTCAATTTCATGGAAAAAAGAATTAGTTTTTAAATTTCTTAAATTTTTATAAACATAAAAAAACACATTGCTGCTTTAGCTTGGGAAAATTAAAAAGTTTAGTGAAAAAAACCTTGTTTATACAAATATTCAAATAAGAACTTACAATATTTTTCCTTGAAAAAGTAATTAGATTAGAATTTTAATAAACTTACTTTGAAATCTTAAGTTTCTAAAGTTTAACTTGCATATAATTCATTATTAAAATGCAAACATATAGAAGTAATGTAGGGTTATTGGGGAAAATAGCAATGTCGGGGTATTAAGTAAAAACTTCGTTTAATATAAAATTAGTTCAAGAGTACTTTTTGGATATATTCCAGATTTCTGGTATTTTTTCTACTTAATTACTGAAATTTCAGTACTTTCCATTTCGCGTTATTTAAAACTTTCTTCTGTTATTGTTATGTACCCCTATAGCTCCCCTTCAAATTAAGTAATAATTACAATTCACCCTAGGTTTCCTCAACAAATGTGCAAACATAATACTGCCAGAAACAAATATTTTTTTTTTTTTTAAATAGTTTAATTATCCAATCCCAGTTATGAATATGTACTCATATATATTTGAACGCGTTTAAAGGTAACAACATTTTAAAAAAGTTTCACAATTAAGGGAGCGCAGAATACTTCACACAATTACTTTCACACAATACTTCACACAGTCTCAATTTTCACTTATGATTTTTTACCAGGTTTTGATTAGTATTTGAGCCAAACCAAATATGTAAATCAATGGGGCATAGCTTTGTACAAGTTTAGTAAAATAATCAGCTTTCTATTAAATGCTGAAGTATGATTAATTTGTTTTTCCCTGTGCATTTCGAGTGTGACAAAGTGCCCCATGGTAGTGTCTTTAGTCACAGGGCAAGAGGTATTTAGTGACATGTAATTTTAAAGGAAAAATTAGTTTAACCGTTATTATCTTTTTAAATTATACATATTATATTATTTAAATGATATGTATCAGCTGTAATTAATTACATAATTTACAATAGTTTACTGTACTGCAATCATAAAATCAAACAAAATGTTACTCAGTAGCCTAGTTATACAGGCTTAGCCACTTGTGATGCAAAAGAAGGTAATTGAAATTTCAATTTTCACAAACGTAGAAGACAGTACACACTTCTTTGCACTTCGTTAATTGTATCCACATTTGTGACAAAGTGCCTCACATTTTTTGTTACAAAGTGCTCCGTGTGTATTTGTTTTGTTTTTGTAACAATTTCATCAACTTAAAGTTGTCCAAACTTTTACAAAAATACATAAATATATTACTAATTAACTTAGCATTGAGCTAAAATAATACTCAAGTACCTTCAGTTGATTGCATCAGAGTAACAAAATGCCAAACACTAATTTAAAAAATTACTTTGAGCACTTAATAAAAATAAAACGCACTGAATCAATCTTACTGACACAAAACGTGTCTGAGACTGTCTGTGCAGGGTGAAAACAAAACGGGGCACCTTTGACTGGTTGTAAAATTCCCTCTGCAGTCCAAATTTTTCAAAATTCAACTCGTGATAAAGTACCCCGCTCTCCCCTGATAAAAAGTGCTACTGTCATAATTTATTTTATTGTTTTCTTAATAGTCTCATTAACTTTGTGCCTCATAACAGATATCCTACTGCAATTTTATGACCACTTACTTTGTTTTTTAGATTTGTTTTTCGCTCCCTTCCGACTTACTAATGAAACAACTTTTGTATTAAATGATATTTATATTTACTTATTTATTATTTTTAAGCATTTCTTTAATACTAAGGAATCGCACTTTTAATGACTGCTACACTTACTATGTGGTTACTACTTCCTTCTCCTACAATGATGTATTAATACATGACTCTGGATGTATACATATACTATTTATATGTTCAAATTGAGGAAATGTGAATTCAGTAGGTGTGTCAGTAGGACTGTTTGTCTGAACTGCGAACATTATTATCCAAAACATTGCAACTGTATGGGGATAGGAAAACAACCATGTTGTTAATATTTTCAACCGCAAATTTGTAAATTAAGTGTCCTTTTTTCGGTCAATTTTTAAAAAGTCTGGGTTAAAATGTTTCGGCAAATACACAATGCTATAGTAAAAATATTATAAAGAACAATCACAATTGAATAATACAACAAATGAAATAACTTAGATAAGTAACTATCTTCAACTATAAGAACAAAAACAAACATTGTAGAAATAAGGAAAACCGAACCCAATAGAAAAATCCTACAAAATCAAATACTGTTCCTGAATATTGAAAAAAAAAAAAAAAACGCATTCAAAAATCAGTTCGCTGACGACAAGAGTCCTGCAATAGCGTAGCTATCGACACTGTCGGCCAGAGCCCTCTCGAGTTAACTTATCACACCATTAATTAGAAATTCATAGAATAAACATACCCCGCCATCTATTAAGAATTCATAGAACTAAGCAACTAATTGAACATTTGATTTGTAATAACAAATATTTCGGGAACGCGGGAAAACTGGATAAGAAGCGCCGTATGTCCGTCTTCTGGGTCGCTACCTCCACAAATTTTCAGCCAAATCGGTTTCCCCCAATCGGTTGAGTTTTAAAGAGTGTAACTAACAAAATTTTCTTTATATATTTATATATATATATATATATATATATATATATATATATATATATATATATATATATATATATATATATATATATATATATATATATATATATGAGCCGCTCAGAAGCCAATGTGGTTAAGTCCAAAACACAAAAATTGAGAAAATTAATGTTCTTTGATACATTAGTTTTTAAAATTCTTGGTTCATTAATTTAATTAGAAAAGTGTATAAAATCTTTTTTCGAGGTGTAAACTCTGCAAAAAATCAAGATATGTACCGGATGAGTAAATAAAAACGTAAGTATTTATTGAAATAATGACAGCATCTTAAAAATTTTAGGACTTATACGTTTTGGCAGCTGAAAAAGATAAGAAATTTATGTAAAAATAATAAAATAGCATTTATTGTCATAAGTTTTATGTTTATTCATCACAACAAACGCCATCTTCTTCCGAGTTATTTAAATGTAAATCTTGATCTCCATGTGTTGTCCTTAATGTCCAGTAAAAGTCGTGTTTAATTGGAGGTATATACTTTAATAAACATATGTCTTTTTTGTTTCTCTTGAAATTGTTCTGCCATTAGGATATAATATAGGTTGAGTTATATTTTTTAAATTTACTGGCTTATCTATTTTTTCTTTTATTTTTATATCAATTACATGAAAGGTATCATCCTCATCAAAATTATGTTTGAACTTAAGGCTGCTTGGGTTTAACCTTTCCAATTTTATCCATCTCATATTAAGCCAATTGACTGTTAGTGCACTTGTTGATTTTTCTCTGTTGGTAATAGCTTCTTCCAATGGTTTTGTGGAAAGAAACTCTTGTTGATTCATTTTGACAACTCTGAAAGGGTTCTATTTTGTATCTTTTACTGCTTTGTATTATATGATACCAATAACTAGGTTACAAATATACGGATTTTTTTGTTTTTTTTTGCATAAGCTTCTACAACTGCAAAATCAGTATCATTGGGCAAATAACTGTGCCCACTTAATAAAAATTTGAGCTCAATTGATTCAGCTTTTATATCTTCACTCTGAACCAATTTCAGTAAACTTAACAGTTTTTATATTTCAATTCTGTCCTGAACATGAATCTGAATACATTATAATTTTGTGAAAATCCTTTGCTTACAATTTAATGTGTTTAGTTAAACACGATGACACTTCTTGTGAACCCGCAATGCTTGGGTTATAGGCCAAATATACATGCAGCCCTCGTTAGCCTTTAAATCATGGCAACCAAGATTATATACATATAATTTTCTCTTGTAATAAGCCACTGATGTGGATAGTTTCAGAAATGGTAATGCTTTTTCTAAATCAAAACTAAACACGTATATTTTGTCTCAAGCTCTTAGTCGATCATTAGCCATACTATTACGGGCAAATTCTGCATTTCGCAAGTGTTGGTCATGTTCAACTTCAGCTGCATTTTTGTCTTCATGTATTGTAGATTGTTTTTTTTATTACCAAATAATCAGGTTTTGCACAAGTATCTTTTGAAGGTTGCTTAAAATGTAAGTTAAATTTTGTCGAAAATATATGGTAATAAAACTTTTCCTTTACTTGTACAATTTGCTCTTCATTACATTGTTGGATATACAGGTTATACATTTTTGCGAAAGAAAGATCTGAATTTAAGTATCTGCGTCTGGGATTATGACTTCTTGTACTATGAATTTCTTGTTTTTCAGTGTTGCCAACAAATATCGAAAAAAGAAGAATAATTTAATTTTTATTTCAAAGTTTATGTAAAAAAATATTGATAAAAGGTGGACTTATTCACAATTGCTTCTGAAATTATTGTACAATATATTCAGAAGCTATTTAAAAAAGGGCTGTCGAACCTAGAAAAAAGTAACCAACAAGAAAATCCTTTAATAACTAAGAAGATTATTATTTATTTCATCAAAATTTCCAAAAATCAGAAAATATCAAAAAATGGACTTAACCGCATTCTCTTCTGAGCGGCTCATATATATATATGGATTTATTTAAGTAAAGTTTTCAAACCTTGCAACTCAATTTTCAAACTTCTTGTGATCGGATTATTTTGAACTTTGGGATGCAAACTCACACCCAATTACAGTTTAGGAATCTTCAATCGAAGTAATTAGCTAATCATTAATTATTGCATGCAATACAGGCTGAGTTTGATCGAATTTTCCATACGAAAGGGGGTGATAGAAGAGCCCAATCTGGGCATAGAACCACCCCATTATCGTGTCCAATCCTTAACCGCAACCGAGTTATGGTAGATATGAGGAAAATGAGTAAAAAGCAAAATTCTGAGAAAACGACCGATTTCGGAGACTCCTGTACGCACACACAAATATACACAAAAATTAAGTACCTATTTGGAAAAATCAGATAAAATCCTACAAAATGGCACTTTTCTCATAAAGATAGTCGCATTTTACAGTGAGCTACAAGCTTTGAAACATTGGCCACACTCAGAATTGAAATGGTGTCAAAGTTTTCATTTGGCATTTTCAATAACAACCGTATGAGCTTTAGTCGGTCAAATCTACCCTAAACTGACCCATTTCACTAGCTTTCAGATGATACAACAACAAATCATATTTCAGCAGAAATTCAGGCTTTTGTTTGAAACAGTGTGAAAATCTGCATTCGTTGAAAAGGGAAAACCAGCGAAGTATCGCGCTTCTCTATTTTAGATTTTCTGTTTCACGTTAGCATGTTGCTTTCTTTGTTTAAGAAAAGGATATTTTCATATCAAAATACTAGTTTAAACATTTTATTAAGTGGAAAAACACAAGAGATTACAATAAGTAGAAATAAAAGAAGCATTACTTTCCCGTGCTTTTCACAAAGGAAAAATCAAAAATAAAAAGGTTACAGTAACATAACACAATGAGTACATTTAATCAATCTTAAAAATTTACAATAGCTGCTTAAATTGGTCGCCGTCAAACCTGTTACACGCTGTTGCCCTTTTGAGAACGGAAACAACCAAATTGCTTTTAGCTAAATTTCATTTCTTAGTTCCACTATGGCGTCAGCAAGCCGGTTGCTCAATTCCTGCAAACTAGCTACTTCTGCTTTTTAAACTTCTTGTTTTAAAAATCCTCAAACAAAAAGTCCACTGTAGTCGGGTCTGGTGGTATAGGTAGCTAAAGAATGGAGACCGTCTATTGAGGATACTGTTCAATCAGAAAATCCCGAATGGCATATGAAGAATGTGTAGGGGCTCCATCGTGTTGTAAAAGGATTTCCGCCCTTAGCATTTTTCAGAATGCTACTAGCCAGATACATTTATGAACCCTTTTTTCTGAGAAAGATATTTGCATCAATCTGCTGAACAAAATCTATTTTTAACCCGAAGTTCTATACTCGGTTTAGTTTAAATGTTTGACTGAGCGTAATCGACGATCAGTGTTTTAATGCAAAAACCTTACATTTAGAGTTCATGGAACATCATTTTCCTAGCTTATTCGGTGCCATTCCTGCTTCGGAGAGAGCGGATATAATTTTTCAACACGATGATAACCGTGCCCCTTTCCAAATCCTGTTCGGAATTTTCAGACTGAAAAGTATCCCCAATGGATTGGTCGTAAGGGTCCCATAGAATAGTTTCTTACATAGAGTAATACACAAAGAATAATAATTTTCAGTATTGTTACTTTAACTTTGTGGTTTCTACTTCTCTCTCCTACGATGATGCATTAATACATAAGTTAACTCTTATATACTATTTGTGTGTTCGAATTCTGGATATGTGCATAAGTAGTATTTGGTTTTTCTGAGCTGTGTAAATTACTAACCTATGAATTGCAATTGTACAGGTATATGAAAACAACTAAGCTGTCAATATTTTTAACCATGAAATTGTAAATTAAGGTTCCCTTTCTTGATCCATTTTTTTCAAAACTCGTCGCATCTTTTGCTAAGTAAAGGCTGAAAATCTGTAGCGAGCACTCTAAAATTTTAACTTGAAATGTTATCACATTTTTCATTAAAGTGTAAATATTTGTAGCAAGTTGTATGTATACCTTATTTATGCGACTTAAACTGAATTCAGTTTAATTTTAGATTTAATATCCCCGATAAGTGGGTAACTTTCAATTAATGATTAATTTCATTAATGATTTTATCAAGCTTGTTTTTCTTTTCATTTTCGAGATCATGCTATTAGCTCGCACTCTCCTTGATATATTTATTTGCAACTCTAGTTTCATTCACTTCATGTGATGAGATTATTTAGAAATTTAGTACGCAACCTTAGACCCGGTAACAATGCAATATTCTTAATCAAATTAAACGTTAAAGATAACATGCAATATACCGAAAGCCTCTTGTTATGGACTCGACAGTCTGGAACAGGGCATAACCGAGCTGGAGTTAGATGTCATCTTGTTGAAGCTGAGAGTGCTATCAAACTGGTAGGTAAAGTAAATTTATCTCACCAGCGAGAGCCCACACACATGGTACTGCTCGACTCGTAAACTGAAGGCAAAGCTGGGGTTTAGCAGTAAGTTACCACCCTTAAGCCAGGTCTAAGGCAGAACTGCATGCAATATACCGGCAGCTCGGTTATCCATGACAAATCTGCAGTTTCTGGATGGTATAACATAGCTGTCGGTACATTGTATGAAGCAGTTCCAAGGTCCGGCCTTAGCCCAGGCTTAAGGGTGGTAACGTACTGCTTAATCATTAATTATTAGTTTGTTCCAACTTAAATCAATATTTTGGCTTAAGTCCTCTACTACATGTATGAAGACGAAAAATTGCTTGCACAAATTAGAGATAAATATCCATAGACACCCTTGATTTTTCTGCATCGCATATAATATTTGTTCCAATGTTCCAAGGCAATTACAACATAAAAAATGGTTCCTTTAAACAAATTTAGTGCTAAAATGAAAGTGAACTTTCAACTAATAGTTATATTTTGATCACAGTCATAGCTAAATGATGCTTTCATTAAAATATCTCTAGGGGGGGGGCGGGGTGTTCTAAACAGCTTCTGAACCAAACTATATTGGGATGCAGGAGACCAAATGATTTAAGGTCATCTGCCTTGCCACTTGATCCTAGGGACTATCTCACTGTTGATTGTTATTCTCCCACTAGACTGGACACACTGGACCCATATTCTTTTTATTCAATTCCAAATAGATAAAAAAGTAAGATTTTCAAACTGACCTATCAGGATTTTTCTAAAATTTTATACAGCGATAGCATTTAGTAATATAAGTGAAATTCCAAGTTTTTAGATTTTTCAGATGAATTCTTCGATTGAGGGCTATTACGAAAAGTCGATCTTTGGTAGATAAAGTATCTTTTTGAATGCATGTAACTTCTTTTCAAATTGCTCTGTACGCAAAAACTCGATACCATTTTAAAGATCTTAAAAGAAGCTTTAAGATGATTTATTACATCACACAAAGTAAAACTTTAAATTTTGAAGGCGATTCCAAATGTCCTTCGACCTTGAAAGTTCTCAAAAGCTATTATTTTAAAAATCGGATATTTATGGATTAGGGCGCATCAAATACATCGAACTTTCCCAGATCTTCTAGCGGTAGTGCGGAAACGTTGTGAACTGACATCATTAAAAAGTGTGAGAAATCTTAAAATTCTAGGTTGATATCTTCTGTCTCCCCTAAGATTCAAAAATTTGACAAAAAAAGAATGATCGAATTGCAAAAAATAATAAATACTGCAAGATATTGTAGATCAGTTTGGGCTAGCGCTTAAAAGTTGCTTATTTGCAACAATTTCAAACATACAAAAAATAGAATTATAGATTAATATCGTCTGCTACCTCATCGGTACCAAATTTTGGAATTTTTCGACGCATTCTGTTACTTTTCTGTGTGAACTGTTTGCCCAATGCAAAATGTAAATTTTTTAAACAAATATAAATCCCACCTACCTCATTTTAATGAAACCAGAAATTTTATTTTACCTTTCAAACATACAAATAGCAAAAGCATTACTCTTTGTAATCATTTTTTGTTTCAAATGATGGCATGCATCTTTCGGATTTCTTGGATATTTACGACCCAAGCTTTGCCTTCAATTCACGAGTCGAACCGCATCATGCTGCGGAAACTCGTTGGTGAGATAAATTCACTTCTACCAATTTGTTGGCACTCTCAGCTTCAATGAGATGGCATATCCCTGTTCGGTTATTTACCAGGGCCTTGTGGGGTAAAGTGGTCATAAAATCGTACGTTTTTTATTTTAGGTGGATAAAAAATACAATAAATTCTTCAAACACTTCAACTTTTTTTGTTGTTATTTTACATTGAATTATTTAAGAACACGCTACACTGAATTTTAGAAAAAAAATATTGATTTAAGTAGTTTTATAACATTTTCTTTCCCCTATGTATTTATGACCACTTTACCCCATGGAGTGGGGAAAGTTGTCATAGCATGGGGTAAAGTGGTCCTAGTTAAAAATAGATGCAAATCCATTATAAATAACTCTAATTTTGTGTATTTTGATTATTTTTATAGTTACAAGTATATGCACAAGTATTTGATTGTACACAGGAGTATATACGTGTCATGTAAACATGAGTAAACGCGTCTATATATGAGTAGATACATGTATACGCATCAGATACATACATACCATGCACGAGCCTACTCAAGTATATACGTCTATACACGAGCATCATATGTGCGTATGCACTTGTATCTCGAGTATTTGCGTGCATACCTAAGTATATACGTGTATAGTAGAGATATATATGCATATATAAGTGTACATACATATAAGGTACCTATACACGAGGTAATTCGTGGACACATTCAGTTCATCTTTGTACGGGTCTACTCACGTATATAAATATGGAAGTACGAGTATATACGTATGTATGCGTGTAAACTCGATTATATACCTGTACAGACGTATATACGTACATTTACGTATATTCCAGTACATTTATGTATACACGAGTATATACGCTGATATACATGTATGCCTATAGAGTTAATCCAAGCTCTTGGGCAAAAATCTAAGGGGTGTGAGAAGGGAGGATAAGAAGTAAAGAATCATAAGGAACTTATGGTCGCTGACGCACTACATGCACACAAAGCCAGAAGCTAATGGATGCAAAACAGGTCACAAATTTGTTGCACAAGGATTATTTTACCCAACATTTTAGTTTTTAAGAAACGCTTAGAGCACGGGAGGGAAAGGAACTAAGGCGCAGCGACTAATGAATGTTTTTCAAAAATCTCGTTATTGCATCAAAGAGTGATAGGTGATTGCGACGCATGTATTACAGCTGCTGCCACAAATTTTATTAATCGCTTTAAATTTTTTAGACCTAAAATGTTGTGTAAAATTGTCTTTGTGTAGTAAGTTTGACCTGTTTTGCATCCATTAGTTTCTGGCTTTTTCGTGCATGTAGCATTGTGTTTGTGACCATATGTTCCTTATGATTTTTACTTCTTATCCTCCCCTCTAACACCTTTTTAATAATTTACTCAAGAATTTAAACTCACCCTGTACACTTGTCATAAATCATATACGTGCATGTAAGTGTCTACTCGAGTACATACGTGTATATACGTTTCTACCTGAGTATATAAGTGTCCGTATATATACGAGTATAAGCGAGCATGTACGTGGACAATCGAATGTATATCTGTATAGGAAAAAAATATTTGCAGAAACCCATATATGTATTTATTGGTGCATTTATGTGAATACGTCTATATACGTGCCTACACGAGTAAATATGCGTGTACATACGCATATACCCGTATATTTAACCCTGTTTACTGCAAAAACAATCCGTATTAGGTGAAATTACTATTTAATTTAAATATTCTTTATACTTAAAGATTAAGTGACATTAGAAGAACAATAATCGTTAAGCCCAATATTATGACCACTTTACACTACCTTACTTAAAATTGTTCTAAAATATTATCAAAGAGATTCAGCTAACTGCTAATGAGTAAGAGTTCTTGAGACATGTAAAGAAAGCTTCCTGTGCAGTCAACCTGTTCATAATTCTGAAAAACAAAATTTCCCAGAAAAGTAAAAAGAGGTGTTTAGATTTTAAAATTTTTCATATTCACACAAAATATTTTTTTTACCCAAATAAAATTTTACCAGTTGTAAAATTTTGTATTCAAAATGTAGTTTTTAACTGCCCTACTATAAAATAAAATTTTCATTCATTCGAGCATTTATTTCCAAGTTATAGCTATTAATTTGACGTATGACCACTTTACCCCATTGACCACTTTCCCCCACCAGACCCTATTTCTGACTGAGTAGTTCTAATAAGAACAAAACTGCATTTTTAGAATGTTATACCAATGATCTGCACTGATAGTGGTGGGATCAAAGTTTGGCAGCACACATTCAATACTAGTAAAATCAATTATTAGAAGCTTTTCGCATCCTCTGGAAGTTTCGTCCCATGTCTCCGGTGTAAAATAAAAGGCCAGTTCACTTCCTGTCTATACTGCCGTGCTAAGCACAAAAGTGGTATCTGCACTTTTCATCAAAATTGAGTTACAGTCACCTGGTGCTTCTTGGTAACATATTTCACCAAAATACAATGTTTTATGATCATTTGTCAATAGGAAATAGTTTTTTAAGAAATCTGAAAATGTTGCATCCAAATCAAACATATGGAGGTGCCAAACTTTAAACGGCAATTTTTCATTTTGAACTCAGCTGCAGATACGACTTTTGCGCTTAGCACGGCAGTATAGACTCAAATAAGGAAATGGCTACCCATTGAAATGAAGTAAGCAGATAATCCATTAGGCTGTTGTTTATTCAAACTTGCGAATTACAACATTAAATACGCCCGTGTCGTCAAACCCAGGAAAAACGGCTGCTAAAGTCATCCAATAAAGCACTTGTTTACGTATTCGTAAATGCTGTTAGATGTATCGAAACTGGAAGCACTTTCAGATGTAATATGTACCATGTACGTGGAAAAAAGCTCCGGTACAACAGATTAATGTGCTTCTACAATTGTTATTTAAAACTGCTTGCCATAAAGGGTTTCAGATAAACAAGTTTTGTCCCGCCATCCTTTGAAATGAAGATCATATAAAAAGGAACAACTTTCATTTGAGACCAATTTTCTATAAATTCTCGATTTTCTCCTTCATATTTTATTCGTTTCCGTGACTAGGTTCATATCGTATTCCAAAATTAATCCCAAATCCAGCATAATACTCGATGCAATAGCAGCTGTGGCTCTGTTCGGTACATCATATCTTTGACTAACAAGAACTGTGTTATCCAGTTTTAAACGCATTTGAATACGTCTTGTGGACGTGTGTTTGATGCCCACCTTGTCTCCCTCCATCTCCATCACAACTTCTATTTCATTTTCCCCTGCATTCTTTACTAAATAACTTGATGCAGAAGAAGGACATGCTTGTTTTGCAGATCTATTATTCTCTCGCATTTGGCATTTCTGGAGCCGTTTTGTTTCTGGAACATCAATGCGTCCAATGTAGTTTTCCCTCCCTTCTTTGGTCAAAAAGGAACTCCTGCTTAGCTGAAGGAACTTCTTTTTCTTTCGGACAGATACTCTTTGAAAGTCATGCAATTTTGCAGTAAATATGCCAAATATTTCTTTAGTTCCATTTTAAAGTTTTTAACATTTTCCAGAGCAGTCTTGCATTTTTTAATGTGTATAATATTTTTCAGGATTAATGGATATTTTCCATGGCATGAAAGGTTTCATATCAGAAACACGTTTATGTGAAACTGAAGGAATGATGCATCGGCGCATAAATTTTCTACCTTCAACGCAACAGTTCCCAACATCTTATGATGTCCTCATACGTCGCAATACGCGTAAAAAATCTTTCGGTGTTCCGAAAATCGGCCATTGCAACATTTGTCGACTTGAAAACTTTGAATGCGATGATTTTTTCATTTCTAATATTTACCAATATCTTCTATTAGAAAATAACGACGAAATACACAAAATAACGAAATGATTCGCTAAAAAAAGACTGCAGAGGAATTAAGTGTAAATACCACAAAAGAATTGAAAGAATACAGCTATAAACTCATAATGTTTGTAGCGCAGGAGTCTGCGCTTAGCCAGACAAAAAAAAATTAAAAAAAAAATGGTCAAATGATTTAAGGGTCACTTCTAGTTTCTTCTTGGGAATAAAATAGAGTTATTTCACGTTTTTGGCTGAACGACAAACCTAGTTTGCTTTGACTGTGAAATATGAAAGAAGTAAACAGTTATACAACAAAGTACCAAAATGCGTCAAAATTTCCAAAATTTGATGCCGATGAGGCGGCAGAAGATATTAACCTATAATTCTAAACTGTTTTAAGTTGAAAGTCGTTGCAAATAAATAACTTTTAAGCACTACCCCCAAACTGATTGATAATATCCACAACATTTTTCATAAATTTTTGCAATTTGATCATTTTTAGTCCAATTTTCGGAACTTTCGGCCGACTTAAGCGACAGAAGATATCAACCTAGAATTTTAAGATTTCTCACACATTTTTGTGATGGCAGTTTACAACTTTTCCGCACTACCGCTAAAAGATCTTTGAAAATTCGATTTTTACAATATGTCCTATCATATATATTAGGGTAGGCTGAAAAAATCGAATTTTTGCAGAGCACTTATAGAGTCTCAAATTTTCCGCAATAAGGCTAACATTAATTACTGTGCGAAATTTCGTGACTCTGAGTTAATGTCTTCTACTCTGGCAAGAGACTTAAATTTTTGAGATTTTTGGAAAGAAATCAAATTAAGAGAATATTTACAAAATAGTTCGTAATGTGTCACGCGTGTTAAAGGAATTTTAAGTAAAATTCTCAAAATTCAGGCCTCTTGCCAGAGCGGAAAAAAATAACTCACAGGCTTAATATTTTACGCAGTAGTTTGCGTTAGGAAGTTAAAAAATTACCGCACTAAGGCTTCAAGTTCAACCAAATCAAAGTACCTACATACCTAATACCCTGCGATGCTTAAAATTTTTAATCACATCGACGGCATAAGACCAACCCTTGAACCATGGTCCTTCCTTTAAGAGGTTAGGGTAAAGGGGGTCAAGGGGCCCCTTACTTCAAAAAACTAATGTTTTTACATATAAGTTTGCGTGGTTTTCTAGTTTTTGATCAACATTTCATTGAGTTCAAGCTCTTTATCCTCCCCCCGGAAAAATTGAAACAACGGGCATGTCATGAAATGAGATAGACTATTTCGTTGGTTATACTGGGAAAATGAAGAGGAAGTCAAGTGGATTAAGTATTTGTTAGAAGTTGTCTGTTGTACATGGTGCACATTTCAAAATATTTTCAATTCACTAGATTAAAAGCTGGAATCGGTTTCCAATTGGAGCAAAAACTTCGTAGACCCCTACAGTGGACTATTTTCCTTTTACATCTTAACGAACTCTCATTGTGGCTTCTCTTCCAGTTTGTTGATGGTTCATTGTCGGTCACGCTTTAAGCCATTAGATTGCAAGTTGACCCGATTATATTGAGTAAACATCAACAATATTTATTACTAATATCACATGCCGTAAAGACATATCTCTCCTTATCTTACTAATCACGATCTGGGAGCGCTTAATATGCCTCGCTGTCTAAAAACAGCTAAGAGAATATTGAAATTGTACGCTTCAACTATAAAACCAAACACTGAGTTTCAAATCTTGATCAAGTTTATTAATATATATACTCCATCCCGGTTTAAAATAAAAACCAACCATTCTATTCAAGACGGATCTAAGCATGCGTGGGATTTTTTTTTTTTTTTTTTTTGCATCAAGATACTTGCCAAAAATGTATCAGTGTAATTTTTTCCGTCAATTGCTCGAACAGGTATTTATAAAGACTGTAAACTATGCGTTATTAAACCTACAAAATTTAAATTTAAATTTGTTTCCTTCAATGAATAGAAATCTATACCCAAAAGGCAGTTCTAATTTTTTGCTTATTTCACACAGTTTTTGTAACCGTATAAAAGCATTCATTTTTAATTGAACGTCTAATGGCAATAAATAATAAGTCTAATTGCATGTTTTTACATGCTATTAGACTTTTTATTAAAGACCTTGTAAATTTTGAATCTCTACCCACTTCAACAGCCACACACACACACGATAAAAAAAATCCATTGAAATTTAGAGCCCTTGCCAGAGTAGAGGAAATTAGCCCAGAGATAGAAAACTTTGCATAATGATTCATGTTAAGAGTTTACAAAATTAAAGACAGGCCTGTTATTTCGAATTTTTTTCAGGGGGAGGTATAAAGGGCGTGAACTCAATGAAATTTTATCGGAAAACTACGAAACCATGCCCACTTATACGTAAAAGCGTTCTTTTTAACAAGTAGGAGAGGCATTCAGCCCCTTCCCCCTAAAATTTTACATGACAGTTCTGCTTCAATGGGTGGACTGATGTCGTTAATGTGATTAAAAATTCGAAGTATTGCAGCGTTTTAGGTATGTAGGTACTAAGTAATGTGTCACTCGTATTTAAGGAATATTATGTAAAATTTTTAAAATTCAGGCCTCTTGCCAGAGCAGAAAAAATAACTCACAGGCTTGAAGTTTTACGCAGTAGTTTGTGTTAAGAAGTTAAATTCCCCCATTAAGGCTTAAAGTTCAGCATAATTTAAAATATTTTGTAAATTTTCTCTAGTTTTGTCGCCAATTTGGCGACAAATCTGGCTTTTTTTAAAAATCTGTTTCAATTTGGCCACTGTTGGTGATATTTAGATTGTGAACTATTGAATCACATTAACATTGCCAGTAATGGGGTAATGACATTAAATTGGGGTAAAAGGAAGTCATGTGATGCACACATCAGCTCGTTTTATAGCCTGATTGGTATGCCTTTGTTTCCCCGTTTTTACTGACGACATAGTTCTTATTTGCAATTGTAATATACAATTTTGAATGTTCATATTGCAAATGCTTGCAACCAGGTTTGATCTCAGTGCAGAAACTGGAAGGAGATATAAAATTACGGATACAGAAAGCAACATAACTAAGCAAAGTCAAGAAATACATCCATCAAGTCCAATTTGACTTGGTGGATAACTTCTATAAATTTTTTATCATTGTATATCTGAATGAATTTTTCATTTTTCAAATGGTGCATTATCAGTGTGAGTATGACACATTTGTACACACATATTTGACCTATTAAAGGTGATGACGTTTGATTTTTTACTACTCAGTGTCACATTGATGTTTAGAGTTATATATGATCATATTGTTTAATCACTATGAAGTGTGGCACAAATAAAGCAAATAAAGAAAATAAGTGTACACAGAATATATATTTTTCCAGATTTTTAAAATAATAGCTATTGGAAAGAATCAAGGTCAAAGGTCAACGAATGACCTGCAAAATTTAAAATTGTCTTTGTGTATAATGAAATATATTCTTTTTTTTTTTGAAGCCCTCAGCATAAACGTTCAAAATATATAAGAAACTTGAATAGGTCCAGAGTTACGACCAGTCTAGTATGAGCTGGGGGGTGCAGGATATTTAAATTTCGACCCCTTATATCTAAAACATAACTGCTAGGGGATTAAAATTTGATTTTTTTATGCCGTTTAGTAAATGGGAATGTAGCAGCGTGATATTGTTATAATCCGGGAGCACTCAGTTTTAAGGTGTGTGATTTAATACAGAATAACCCATTATTGACTTTCGTTTTCTTGTTTGTTTTTTCATTCAAATGTATTTTATTTTGGCTCTCATTTCAATAAGATTTCTGTATGAATTTATATTCTGAAAAAGCCGTAAGAAAGCAAAACAAAATAAATCGTAAGTTTTTAAAGCTATATAAATAGTAGGGTGGTTCACTGTCCTATGATGAAAATAATGTTACTAATTTTTATCAGGCACAGCATGAAAAAGGTGTCAAATACTGTTCGAATCTAATAAAATTTTATATTTAAGATTCAAACAACATTTTCTGCCTCCCGATGTGAAATACCAAGAAAATTTTCTGTCTTTTTTGCTACCTAATATTGTGATTCTGTCATATGTATATGCATTGTTATATTAATTATAATTTATTAAAAAATAAATAATTTTTTTTTTTCTTTATTGACCCAAGTTGGAATTTGCTTTTAGTATTTTTAAACATTACTTGTTTAATTCTGAAAACTGTATGTGTAATTGATATATCTCATTCATTCATCAAAAGTAATCAGAACATCTTTTTTTTTTTTTTTTCAATTTGGGAGCTTATATTTAAAAAGTAATCCCCTCCTCTTTTATACTTGAAATTTTTAAATAATAAAAAATTCTTTCATGCACTCACAATCATACTTTTATTAGTTATAAGAGGAACAGATTAAAATGGGATAGCTGTTTCTTCTTCAGCTTAGCTACTGCCCCTCCGGATTGACTCAGTCCCAAGCAAAGAGGAAATGCAGTCTCCGGATATGGCAGCTCTGAAAGACTTCCTTTCATTTCTGCCTTAGTATCGGCCATATTTGCATAAGTAGCTTTCCTGGCGAATCAGAAAAAATGCCAAGCAATTACTATGTAGGGGAATGTGAGGCAAAGTGAAATAGCGGGGCAAAAGGAAATAGTGAAATATTTACTCTGTTTTCAGCGCCACCTATCTGGAAATATTTTGACTAGGGTCTGGAGGGGAAAGTGATCAATGGGGTTCAGTGGTCATTCGTCAAATAAATGGCTATAGCTCGGAAGTAAATGTTCGAATGAATATGAAAATTTTACTTTGTAGTAGGGCAGTTACAGACTACAATTTGAATACAAAATTTTACAACTGGCAAAGTGTTATTTGGTTTAAAAAAAATTTTTGTGTGAATATGAAAAACTTTAAAAACTAAGCACCTGTTTTAACTTCCTTGGGAAATTGTTTGTTAGATTTATGAACACATTGATTGCACCGGAAGCTTCTTGCATGTCTCAAGAACTCTTACTCATTAGCAGTTAGCTGAATCTATTTTGGATAATTTTTTAGAACAATTTAAGTAAGATGAGATAAAGTGATTATAATATTAGGCTTATCGAATATTGTTCTTCTAAAGTCACTTTATTTTTAAATAGAAGACAGATATAAATTAAACATTAATTTTACTTAATTTGTATAGTTATTACAGTAAATGGGGTTAAATAGACGCTTATATGCGCATGCATACGCGTATACTAGTGCAGGTACGTAGTATACTCATTCACATGAATGCACCAATAAATACGTATGTGAGTATCTGCAAGTATTTTTTATCTATGCATATATACATTCAACTATACACGTATATATCGCATATAGACGAAAACTTATATACTCAGGTAGACACGTATATAAGCGTACGTACTACAGTAAAGACTTACATACAAGCCAATGATATACATGTATACAGCGTGAGTTTAAAACTCTTAAGGAAATTATTGAAAGTGTTAGAAGGGTGGATAAGAAGCAAAAATCATAAAGAAAATATGGTCACGATCCTGACGCGCTACATGCACACAAAGTCAGAAACTGTTTTATGCAAAACTGGTCACAAATTTATACATATTACACTAATACGATTTAACACACTATTTCAGGTCTTAAGAAAGTTTTAAAGTGATTGATGAAAATTGCGGCCTGCAGCTGTAATACATGCGTCGCAATCACGAAGCACTCTCTGTTGCAATAACGATACTTTTGAAAAACTTTCACCAGTCGCTGCGCTTTTGTTGCGATGATTGTATTAGAGGTACTAGAGACCGTAATTTTGAACAACGGTTTTAAATATTACTTAAAATAAAAGGTTGGGTAAAATCTTCTTTGAGCAACAAATTTGAGACCTGTTTTGCATCCGTCAGTTTCTGGCTTTGTGGGCATGTAACGCGTCAGCCAATATAAGTTCCTTATGATTCTTTGCTTCTTACACTTCCTTCTCACACCCCGTAGATTTTTGCTCAAAAGTTTGAATTCACTCTGTAGGCATACATGTATACAAGCGTATATACTCGTGCATACATGTAATGGTGTATGCACGATATACTATACAAGTACATAATCGTGTTTACACGTATACATACGCATATACTCGTGCATATATACGTGAGTAGACACGTGCAAACGCGCAGGATGTATCCATGAATTAACTCGTGTATACTCGTATATGTATGCATATACTCTTATAATATTTATATATACGTCTACGTCATAGGTATATACTCAGGTATTCACGTTTATACTCAAGATACAAGTGCATGCACACATGTGCATGCATGTATCTACTGATATATGAAAGTGTTTACTCATGTTTACACGGCACTTATATACTCGTGTATACACACATATACTCTTGCACACACTTCTAACTATAAAAATAAAACCGAAATATACAAATATAAGGGTAATTTGTAACGGTTTTGCATCTATTTTTAACTATTTTTTTTTTGTTACTGTTAAGCTTTTTGCATTTCAAAAATGTTTTGAAATTAGTCAAGTGCATGCGGTGCAAAGTGGATGGGGCAAATTGAAATTAGTGCATTTTATTTACTCATTAAAATAATTACTACAATACTTACGCATTCATTTAAAAATTAATTTATTTACATTCCTTCCTTTAATAATTCACTTATTTATTCATTCATTTCTGCGCGTATTTTCCTGTTAATCTCTGTGTTATTCACTCATTTATTTTTCACCACATATTTACTTTTATTTATTAGTTTATTGTTTCCTTATCTTTTCATTTATTTATTCATTCCTTTATATACTCATTTATTTGGTCAAAAATATTTTTTGCAATCGATTTGGTTAGAAAAGTTTTATTAACAAGCAGATTGTTCTCTCTTTATGTACTGTAATTTTCAAAACAAAATTCCGATTTGTTCATTAAAAAAAAATAATAAAGTTTTCTTAATCATTTCACTTTGCCCTGTATTCCCCACGTATAAATAATTTATACGGACCTTCAGTGAAAACTGTTTTCACTGAAGATTCCTCACTATTCTAGAAACGTGACTGGATTTGAATAAGAAGTGTTCATAAAAATTTCATGTTCATTTCAGGAAGATTGCTGATTTTTGGCAGGTTACTTTCCGAGGTTCTGCTTGATATGTTAATGGCTGAAATTAGGTGCATTAGCTTCCCATTGTTTTCCAGGAGCGCTTCAGAATTGTATTTACATTGTTTCTGAGTGGGCGATTGGACCATGTCCGTTCATTTACTTTCCAATTGCTCTTTCTTTAATCTCCTCAAAGTGAAATTGAAGTTGTTATTAAATAGATAATGGTATCTGCTAAAGATGGGTTATGCTTGCAGATCGAGTATAAGTTTGAATTCTATATTTTATTTTTTTCATTTTCACGGCTGGAACTCTTACTGTGATGCAGTCTCCAAATTATCTTCTCACCCAACAAGTTAGTTGTCGCACAAACACAGAGTTCGTCCTTGGGTGACAATGCAGTAAGTTTTGATTTTTCCCTTTTTTATAATTTGATAAAAATTTATCACGTTTTATCCCCTGTTGCATAAAGAGCATTACATTGAGATGTCTTTTTCTGATTCTAAGAACGTCAGCACACTATTATTTCTGAATTTGAGAAAGCAGGTAATTGTGTAGAAGGATATTGTGTTATTTGGATTTCAGGGATTTATTTTACACTAGCAGTATCCGCACGGCGGTGTCCGTGCTAAGAAGTTAAAGGAAGTCTGTTGAACAAAAAATATCCTCTCCCTCCGCCCCCCTTCTGATGTGAAATGATCATTTTTCTTCAACTAAAATGCGTACACACCTTTTCAAAAAACCTATAAATATCTCTTTGGAATTTAAAACTATTCGCCAAAACACAAACTTTTTTTCCGTAGCTTTAAAACTTAAAATAATCCTTCAACAACAAAGTTTATTGCTTAACGCGTCAATCAACAACGCTACCGCAACCCTGCCCTTTAGCGAGTGAAGCGGTTTTCCCCCTGCAATTTAAAGTGTCTCGCCAAATAAACAATGCTATGATAAGAACGCTGTAAAGAACAATCACAATTGAATAATACAACAAATCACAAATTATTTACTTAGATAAGGAACTATCTTCAACTATAAGAACAGAAACAATCGTTGAAGAAATAAAGGAAAACAAAACCCAATAGAAAAATCCTACAAAATCAAGTTATGTACCTGAACATCGAAAAAAAAAGGAACGCATTCAAAAATCTGTTCGCTGATCACAACAGCGTAGCATGGGCATGACACATCATAGCTATCGTGTCGATAGCTGTGTCGGCCAGCGCCTTCTCGATGAGTTAAATTATCCCGCCATCTATAAGGAATTTTCAGAACTAATAACAATTAATTAAACATTTTATTTGCAATTACAAATTTTTCGCTCAGTCTGATTTTTAAAAAAATGCCTATCGCCTTCCTCAATGAATGGAATATTCAACCCAAAAATAATTTTTCAATTTGAACCAGTTGTTCCTGAGATTAGCCCGTTCAATCAAACAAACTCTTCAGCTAAATATTAGTCAATTAATTAATAAGTTAAAGAAGACAATTATACGTAATATACATATTTTTTTTTTTTACAAATAAAGTTTAGCATCGTTTAAGATTTTCTCTGAAAAGTACCCTCGATATTTGCTTTATTGGGGACTCGAACCTACGCCCACTGAATCACGAAGGGCGTACTTTCATGTCGAGTCATCGTGGTTACGCATGTTCAGCGTTCCAAGCATTTTATATTGTAATATAAATTTTCCCTTTTTTTAACATTTTTTATTGCTGCACCACTCCTATCAGTCATAGCGTTATATTATATAGCCTATAGCCTTCCTTAATGAATGGACTATTTAAGATAAAAAGAATTTTCAATTCAAACCAATAGTTCCTGAGATAAGCGAGTTCAAACAAACGAACTCTACAGCTTTATACACACATGTTTGAAAATTGCAACAACATGAAATACTCATTGGGAATGAATAAAATTTATTGCACATATAACTCATATTCCTGCAAATAAACGATCAAAATTACAGATGAATGAAACGAAAATAACAGGCGTACATTAATATTGAACGTAGCTACCCCGAGCAGCTGGGAGAGCCTGTATTCGTTTTGGCATCGAATCATAGAGGTTACGATTAGTAATAGCATCCCATACGGCTTCAATATGAAGCCAAAGTTCATTCATACCAACTGCCGGACGAGACACATGGGCGAGTCTCCGACCAACGCAATCCGAGACATGCTCGATGGGCGTCATATTCGGAGGACGGGCAGACCAAGGTAGTAATGTAACCTGTCGTGCACCGAAGAACAAGTGTACGTGAGACACGTGGACGTGCATTCTCCTGCTGAAACACTGAACCAGGAATGCTGTGAAGAAAGGGTTGTACCTCCGGCGTCCCAGCGTTAATGAAGTAGCGATCGCCATTGAAGTTACCCGGAATTCGGAGTAGATGGGACTGCCTATGATATTCGAAAACGCTGAACACCATGACAACCTGGCGTTATGCCGGTATGACGTCGGAATGCATACTCTGGGAGATGACGTTCCCATGTGTAACGCTTGACGCGTACACTTCCATCGTTTCAGTGCAGATTAAGTTTGGGCTCATCCGAGAAGACTACCTGTTGTTAGTCCGCACGCCATTGGGCATGCAGCTGGGCCGATTGAAGCCGGAAGCAACGATGGTTGAGTTGATGGATAGGGGATTCCTTGTATGCTGGTCCTGGCGCAGCAGGCATCAATCAGCCGTGGATGAAGCAAGTGTGACACCTGCAGCCATATTCCAACGTTGTGCTAGCGTACTAGAGGACACTATACGATCCATCACAGTTAAGTGGGTGAGGTTTTGATAATCCCGTGGCGTCGTTCGGTTACGTGAGCTGGCGCGAGTTCTTCGGCTAATTTCTCCGTCCTCTGTCCATCTTTTACAAATATGCATCACAGTTGAGGCATTACGCCCCGTGCGGGCACTGATTTCTCTGTAAGTAAGTTCACCCTTACGCATGCCGATCATGCAGCCCCATTCGAACTTCGTTACTCGCTCGTATGACGCTCTGCGTTTTGGACGTGGCATACTGAATATTAGAGAAACATCTACCATCGGCACATAATCATACACTGATTTTGAAAAACCTTTACAGTCCTTTATATACAAAGTCTGTGCGGCAGTTCAGAGGGCGTTTCTCGGTCCACGCATGCGCGACGTCTCTGTAATGCTAAACATTTACCTATCGTATCTTGTTAAACATTTCCTGTAATTTTCGATTCATTTGAAAAATTCCATCTTTGTGTTGCAATTTTCACAGTGCATTATTAGTATAGATAAGAATCACCAAGAACTATGTAAGAAGCGTTTTGAAGGGTTTTTTATTTTTTTGCCGCTCATTGTAATTGACAACATAATGTTTTGTCAGTTTAATGAGAAATTGTACAACGTGCCCAAAAAAGAGCTTTATTACCATTATAAGCTCTGAGAGCAGAATTACTAACTGGTGAAATGAAAAGCAGTTTTCTTTCAAAAGAAAGAAAAACTTGGTACGAATTTAAACTAAATAACTGAAGTAGAGGGTGCTAGCCAATAGTAGCTAATTCATCCAAGAAAAGAAAATGGCGACTGTACAGGAGAAAATGCAGTGTTTTTTGTGGTTAACCGAAAGAAAATCTACGATGACCGCGCAAAGAAAAGGTTCGCTATAAAGATCAACGAGGTGTGACCTTTGATAGATTTTTATGTTTCATCCCACGGAAATTTCTTTCCAAAATTACCGCCGGTGATTTTGTTTCGGGTAAACTTAATGCGCACTACGCTTTCTTATATGCAGTCCCCATTTTCTTTTCTTTGCAGAATTAGTTAGAAATCTAGTGCCCTCTCTACATCATGCATACTACAGTATTCAGTGTTTCATATTAACTGTTAAAACTATTTTTATTAATGAACAATAAAAAAAAATCCCGAAAACCCTAAAAAACTAAAATTCCAGTCTACGAGTATTTTAAATCATGTTTGATGAAATGACAAATGCAAACCGAATAACTCCTGTAACTTTTAAGAGGACTTAAGGTTAAGGGAGAACTTTATCGACCCTGCAGTCATAAGTACCAGCAATGCTATCTACGCCACATCCTTTATGAGTACAATCTGTAGTTTTTTGAGAAAATCTACTTCTAGTTCTGTAGCTGTTTTCAACAAGACTTGTGCAATGAAAAACCTTTTTTTTTTTTTTTTGCATGACTCTTGAGTTGACTTTCGTGGGAAACGAAATTCCAGCGCCAGCTCCTAAATTCGGCTTAAATGCCGCACCCCATGTTCCATTCGCAAAGTAAATAAATTAATAAGTGAAGAGAAAAAAGGAAAACATACTCATAATAAAAATTATCAGTAAAGAGCTTTTAAAGCACTCTTAGTTTCAATGCGTCCCATTATTTTCTAATCACACTAGCTTATATTAGCTATGTAAAAATTCTATTTTTATGGGTACCAATAGCAAGAGCATATTGACACATTTTTGGCGCAAAAGTTATTTGCCCTCGTGCCCCCGTTATCAATATTAAAGGTCTTAAAGTCTTAAAATGTTAAAAAAGGCACCAAATTCAAAAATTTGGTGAGAAATTTTCCGATTTTTCGCCGACAATTTCGTCGTCTGCATGTGGCAGGACATCCAAAAGCAAAACGTGTGAAAAAACCATTCCAGTAGTCACCGAAACGCACTAAATTTGGCGAGTTTTCTTAAAACTTTGCAGCCTTTTGAGGCCTCACATTTCGATAACCGAAACACGAGAGCTTACATCACTAGATTCGAAATTTTTAACCCGTTTACATCCATCACGTTAGGTTTTCTTGTAAAATCACCGCATGTATTGTATAATTATAAGAATTTCACCATAAACGACGTTATGAACCCATTTTTTTAAACGAAAAACACTTTAATTTACATCACTTGCTAAATATACAAATGCAAAAGTGATGACCAACAACAAACATTGGGCCCAGCTATGCTGGTCCTAATATTTTTATTTGTCCTCACTAAGATCAAGATCGTTCTTAAAAATTTCACTCCTATTACAAGTGACAAATGGGGCAATTCTACCGTAATAGACGTATCACTTGGTACATTGGTACCCTCCAAAGGCTTTAAATATCCTAAATCTATACTTCAGTGCATGGACTTTTGAAGAATACGGAACCTACTCCTACTTAATGTAGTTAAATTCTGAACTTTTTTCAAAATCAGTGCCTTTTTTTTTGACTCATTAGCATACGTATCTCACAAATAAGAATCATATTTTATTTTATTTTATTTATTTTTTTTTTGCTCTCAGAAAATCTTCAAAGACATCTGAATCTCTACGTGCAAATAATTTATTTGCATTGTATTTTAAACAAAAAGAGTATGATAAAATTGTATGACTTTTCATGATATTAATAAATTAAAAAAATAGGGGTATGTTGTCTTTTTCTATGAGCACCTGATGTAACCGACGTATGAGCTCTAAAATATTGAACTTTAAGTAACTTGTATTTAGTTTTAAAGCTTTTAGATTACTATCACAACCGATTTTAAACAAACATTAAGACCTGAGATTCTATAAATGTGTTTAGTAGTATGAATTAATTGCAGTTAATTGCAGGTTATGCTAGGTGAAGCTGTATTAAAATGACAGTCGTTAATTTTTGTCTAATGAATGTTCAGGACGTACTGTTATTTTATTTCTCATTTACTAATATTTAAAACTTTACTTTTAGACCGGCAGGGTTTGAATTGCAATTCTAATGTTGCCGGCACCGTACAGGTTTTAATTTAGGTTGCATGGTTTCCGATTTTCCTGTTTTGAAGTTGAATTTTAATATTTGTTATGATGTACTGAACTTCGGTCTTTCAATTTACTGAATGAGTAGCAGTATTGCTTGAATTCCAATCCATCTTCCTTCAAGTTTATCCACTGTTGCGAGAACTTTGAATTTAGGAATAAAGATGACTGCTATTTTCTTTCATACAACATCTGACAAAAATTTCTGACGCCATATACGATTTGACTATATGCTCTTTTAACCCAAACAATGGTCTTTCACCAGTTCCGTTCACCGGTCTTTGGCCGTGAGAAGAGGGAACACAATTCTAGAAAGCTCTTGCTTCTATGAAGTTTACATTGCATAAAATGAATTCCTGTTTAAAGTTTCATCTGAACAGTATCAGTTCCACGAACAGTAGGATACGAGGATACAGCATCTTTAACAGCCTTTTGAAGAAAAATATGTACAGCGTATTTATCATGCTGTACGTTGTTAGAACATAATGATTTCATTAGATTTTGATGCTAGTTGCAACTGTAGAAATTGTTACCTTTTCATGTGATCGATAGGCACATTACACCTCATCCTGGTATGCAATTGTATAATTTTCTGAGTTGTATAAGTTTGAACGAAAGCTCTTGTGAAATCCTTTTTAATTTGATCTTTTGACCTTTATCTTTAATGTAAAAGTGGAACAAGAAGTTGGGAAAACTTTAGGGGACATTAATGTAACTTTTCACTGTGCTTTCATACCGTACCTTTCTAATACGATTGTTTTCTCCATTTCATTTGCTGGTAGATTTTAACTTCATACAGAATGATTTTTAAAACACCGGAGTCTTCATTCGTAGCAGATTCGCAAACCCCGCTTAAAAGAATCTGCAGATGAAAGAAAGAAGAATGGTTTCTCGAGGAATGCAGCATTAGCACATTGCAAGCCCTTTAAAACCAGGTATTTGTATTCATCTGACATACACATAGTATATCAACTGCAGTTTGGTAGATACAGATCACATTTAGTGGGATGCGTCTGTTACGTCCGTTACTGATGGAACAATGCTATGTCCATTATGGACTAAAAACTTCTTTCATGTAAGAATGTTTTTTTGATAGGTTACTATATCAGTTGGTTGTTGAAAAAGTTAGAAAGCCGAATAAATGAATTAAATTCAGTGAGTTAAATTTACAGAAAGTAGGAAAAAAGAAACTAATTCTTGTAACGAATGTATAAATATTTAATGGAATTTTTAATTAACGCATTTAATTACAAATGCGTCAAGATATTTTGTCTCCTTTTAAAGTTCATTTAGTTATTGGGATAGTGCGAAACCTAATGATATGCTCTAATCTAATATTTATTCTATAGGGTCTGGTGGGGGAAAGTGGTCAATGGGGTAAAGTGGTCATACGTCAAAAAAAAATGACTATAGCTAGAAAATTAATGTTCGAATGAATGTGAAAATTTTATTTTAGTGTAGGGTGGTTAGAAACTACATTTTGAATACAAAATTTTACGACTGACAAAATGTTATTCGGTTTAAAAAAATATTTTGGGTGAATATGAAAAATTTTAAAATCTAAACACCTTTTTTAACTTTCTTGGGAAATTTTATTAGTTAGAATTATGAACAGATTGACTGCGCAGTAAGCTTCCTACGTGTCTCAAGTACTCTTACTCATTAGCAATTAGCTGAATCTATTTTGGATATTTTTTTTAAAGTAATTTAGGTAAGATGGGGTAAATGATCATAATATTAGGCTTAACGAATACTGTTCTTCTGAAGTCAGGTAATCTTTAAGTATAACGCAGATATAAATTAAATATTAATTTCACTTAATATGTATTGTTTTTACAGTAAACGGAGTTAAATATACGAGTATATGCGTACGCATACGCATATAATCGTGTAGGCACGTAATAACATAAATATACCAGTAAATACGTATATGGGTATCTGCAAGTATTTTTTATCTACATTCGACTATACACGTATGTACTCGCTTATACTCGTATATTTACGAATACGTATATACTCAAATAGACGAGACGCGTATGTACGCGTACCTACTCGAGTAGAGACACATACAAACACATGATATACATGTATACAGAGTGAGTTTAAACTCTTGGGTAGATTGTTAAAAGGTGTTATTGGGGAAGAGAAGAAGCAGGAGTCATAAAGAAAATATGATCGCAAATACATACTGACGCTCTACATGCACGCAAAGCCAGAAACTAATGGATGCAAAACAGGTCACACATTTATTACATAAAGATAATTTTACACAAGATTTTACGTATTAAGAAATTTTTAAAGGGATTGGTGAAATTTATGGCCTGCAACTGTAATACATGCGTCGCATTCACAAATCACTCTCTGCTGTAATAACGAGATTTTTGAAAAACTTTCATCAGTCACTGCTCCATTGTTGCGATGCATGTGTATTACAGCTACTACAGGACGTAACTTTTAGCAACCTCTCTAAAAATTTCTTAAATTAAACTGTTGGGTAAAATCATCCTTGAGCAACAAATTTGTTACCTGTTTTGCATCCATCACTTTCTGGGTTTGTGTGCATGTAGCGCGTCAGCAACCATACGTTCCTTGTGATTCTTTCCTTCTCATCCTGCCCTCCCACACTCCTTAGATTTTTACCCAAGAGCTTGGATTCACCCTGTAGGCGTACATGTATATAAGCGTATATACTCGTGTAAACATACATGTACTGGTGTATACAAGTAAATGTACTTATATACGCCTATAGAGGTGTATAATAGTGTTTACGCATACACATACACTCGTGCTTCTATATACGTGAGTAGACGTACAAACGCGCACTAAATGTATCACGAATTAACTCGTGTATACTCATATGTGTATGTATGTACGCTCACATATGCGTATATAAGTCAACTATACACGTATATACTCAGATAAGCACGTATATACTCGAGATACAAGTGCATACATATGATGTTCGTTTATACGCGTTTCTACTTGTATATGCACTGGAGACGTATATACACTTGACACGTAAAAAGTCGCTTAGACATGTGTTATACATTCTTGTAGGTAATCACGCATACATGCTTACATACTCGTGTATACACGTATATACTTGAGTAAGCACGTGCATGCATGCATCTGATGTATACATGTATCTACTCATATAGGAACGTGTTCACTCATGTATAACACAATACGTATATACTTGTGTATATACGTATGTACTCGTGCATATATTCGTAACTATAAAAACAACCGAAATATACAAGTATTAGGATTATTTATAAGGGTTTGCATCGATTTTTAACTATGACCACTTTACCCCACCCCATGGGATAAAGTGGTCATAAAAACATAGGGAAAAGAAAGTGCTATAAAACTACTAAAATCAATATTTTTTTCCCTAAAATTCAATGTACCGTTTTCTTTAATAATGCAATGTAAAATAACAACGAAAAAAGTTGAAGTGTTTAAACAATTTATTGTATTTATTATCCTCCTAAGTTGAAAACCTACGATTTGATGACCACTTTACCCCACCAGACACTAGTGTTTTAATGATAAAGTAACGTTTTAAGAATGATCTGTGAGATATTAGTTACTTTTTATGAAGAAATGACCCATTGGCAACGACTCTCCGTGGAAGTCTCAAAACAAAGAAAAAAAAATATTGCAGGACCTCTCATAAAGATTAACTGGAACATATAAAATTAAAGAAAATCTAGCTGATTTTATTTGTGAATAAGTTTTAGCAAGTGCGCTGATTATTGACAATTTGTTAAATGTTTTAACGAGAAACCGGTATTTTTATTCAAATGCTGCGAAAAAATAAAAAAAGATCAACTAAAGAAAACAAACTCGACGTAATACTTGAAAAAACTTATTAACCGATAAAATCATGTCAGTTTTTTTTCTTTTTTATTTTATTTTATTTATTTATTTATTTTTTTTTTACACCGCAATGAAACATTTTTTTTTCCTTTAAAACGTCCGCGGAGAGTCGCTATCAGTGGCTCATTTCTTCAGGAAAATTCACTAAAATGTCTCAGAATATTCTTCAAATATTGTTTCATAATGTAGTAACTTAGAATTACAGATTAATTGGTCGTCAAAATCAACTTTAAACTATGCTTCTTCTTTCTTTCTTTCTTTTTTTTTTTTTTTTTTGCATCGAAATAATCTGATTGTACCCTTTAAAAATAAATGATACGTAATAGAAACTTTCTTGCTTCGAATTTGAACTCAGCACGTAAGTACACCAAAAACATTCAATGTTAGGAGGCAACATTTTTATTTCCGGATAAGATAATTTATGCGCCTTTTTTTTTTTCAAAACTTCTGCAGACATTAAGAGCTCAGTCTGATAACAGGGACACGAGGACAGTTAATTTGTTCAGAAACATGTTTTACTATGCTCTTTTAATTGTTACTAATTTAGTTTTTTTTTCATTACCCTATCGTATGGTTAGAACTACAGATGTTTTTAGTTAATTATTTATATAGCAATTTTCAAAAGATAAAATTATTTGAAATAGTGCCCTTACAAAGTTTTCGGAAATAAAGTTCTAGTATAAGTTTCAACATGATCTAATACTTCAAAATTGGTTATAGACATTTTTACTAAAGATTTAAAACACATGATTTGACCAAATCAGATAACTACACTTGAGCTGAGTGATCAACACAAAAACCCGAAATAAAAAGTGGATTTGCTTCTATAACTACTCTAATTTTTTTATGTGTTAGTTACTGCTTTAGAAAGATAACTAGTGTTAGTATTTTAGTACAAACGACTTTAGTGATGACCCAAACATTCTCGAAAATCTATTAAACTTTGTTTTTATCCAAAATAAAAAATAAATTTAAAAATTTCTGTACATACAACGGGAAGCACTGCGCCCCATTCATAACCATTGCACACTTTTAACTTTAATTAACAACAAAGGTTTTACACCATGGCCAGTTCGTGGTACCACTTGGCGGTCAAGCTCTTCGGCGCAGCAGGGTACCACGGCACCCTTTTTTGAAACCCCTGGAAGAATGAAATTACGTATCGCGGGCATAACAACTGAAAATTAATGAATTCTTTACAATTAATGGTTAATAAAGGAAATAACAATTTACATTTCAATCAGATCCTTGTTACCCATGCTTTTATAAGGATGTGACTCGACTCAAAAGGACAATAATTTTGACATATTACTTGAATCACTACTGTTATAAATAGTTACCTTTTTTTTTTTTTTTTCCACCGTACATTTAGCGAAACAAGTAGTTTCCCATTCAGCCTCATATCCCGTTTACTAGCACTTTCCCCTATTGTATCTTATACATATAAAATCTGAGTATCTATCTATCTATCTATCTATGTCCAAGCTTCTTCTCCCGAACGACAGTGAACTGACCATCGAACCAGGTATCGATGGATTCGTAATCCTCCCGTCTTCATGTTTGGCTATTTAACATAATTCTCCGATAATAATTAGCGGAGATATCAATTAAAAACTTTTAATTATGACTCTTAGATTTCAAAATCAAATCACTATTTTTCGAAGGCTTTCCTCCATTCAAATTATTATTCAGTGCTTCATCTCAACTTTCCATAACAATGCTTTTATTAAAATGTATAGCGGGCGAAGAAAATCATTGAGATGAAAGATCTGTTGCCATTTTTTTTCTCGAATATGAACAGGTAAAATTCTTGTTTTTATTTTGAGGCTTTTCCTGTAATCAGGGGATTTAAAATGTTTACTTTTTGGGGTTTTCCGCAATCTGCCGCAAAATTTCACTGACTTTTTTTTTTTTTTTGGTTCAAGCCTGATTGTTAAATACGCGTCACATGACATAACTTTCATTTTAGAGGAGGACCGTGCACGTCGTAATGTAAATGAGTGATTTACAAGTTATTTGAGTTCTTTGAGGGTTTGTACCTGGAAAAAGGATTGATGTAATTCTTGTACGACAATGTGGATAGAATCCATCCAAATATTTATCTGAGTGGTATGTTGCATTAATAAACACCCGGGCAACGCCGGGTAGTAGACTATTTTATGTAAAAAGCGGATTGTTATTGTGCATAAATATTTCCGATATAGTCTATCAGATGTAATTCAGTTTAACGTGAGTAAAGATTATAGTTGATAATGCATATATTTTCCCCTTTTGTGCTGACTGAAAATGTACTCATAACTTGTATCATTGATAACGATTATTAACGTTGATGAGGTGTTTTGGCAAAAATATGTTTTACTGGTGTTTTGCAAACCTTGCTTTACGCGCATTTATTTATTCCTTAACGCGTTAGAAACTAGTGTCAGTGTACTACAAAAGCATCAACTGGACTGCTCTTACATTTTTTAGGTAGCCCGTGCAACGCCGGGCACGCAGCTAGTATTGAATATAATTTCTGTTTAATCTAGGATTTTTTTTTTCTTCTATGGATCGTAAAATCATGAGAACTGGATCGTGAATCGTTAAAAAAAAAAAAAAGTCACTGACACAAATTTTTGAAAGAACAATAAAGAAAAAACTGATGAAATGATGTGTGAATCTAAAAGTTGAAACTTCTGTGTCTTAATACCAAGTGACTTAAAGAATTTAATTAATGCATCCGAAAAGCTATTGCAATTAAATTTAGCTTGTGCAGTCTTTACATAGTTTTCAACTCTTGTGCTGTTACATTAGAGTCAATTCATGAAGGTTCGACGGATGGGTGCGCTCGACCAATTTTAATTATTCTGAAACTCATATCCCCAAAAGTTGCATATGAATGAAAGTTTAAAACCACTTTTATTTTTTCTCCAATCTGGGCCTTTGATTTTTTAGAGGTCATCAAAAGTCATTTTTGCTGTCAAAAATGGGACTTTTAGGCCTTTGCCTTTTGACAAAATTATATTTGAATTACATTTATGGCAGCCAATTTTACACTTTGATGTTGAAGTGCATAAGATGATAGTCTTACATGCTGAGTTACGCTGCTGTAACTTAACACGTAAAATAATGGCAACAGATTCAAGTTCAAGGTCAAATGTAAAATTTTTACTCATTTCAAAAGGGGATAACTCATTTAGGGGACGAAAACACAAATTGAAACAAAGCAAAAACTAATCACTGGAATCACGCTAAAAAGAATATGTAACTGCTGCTTTGTAGTTGTTTACCCCTTATAGATTACAATCCTTCAAAATCAGAAAAAAGGCATTTTTAGACCCCAGTAAACCAAAAGGGGATGACATTAAAAATAAAATTTCTTGGACAATTGAATATTCCATTCAAGTGCTATGTATGCTATATACAAGGTGTTCCGTTTTAACCTGCAATACCTCTATTTTCGCGACTGTAAGTCCTAGATTCATACTTCCAATTGCAAAAATGTTCACTATCAGATGCAGATTTAAGATATTGAAAATTTGAGATAAAAATAAAAATGAGTAAAAAAATACAAAATTTAACTTGTTATTCGGGCCTCAGGTTACTTAACTTATTTAGGGAAATTAACTCAATTGAAAAACATTTCCGATACAAAAAGTTTGAAATTAGTATGGCCATAATCACCGAGATATGAAACGTAGCGTTTTGTGACTTACACCACTTTACATTCCCCGTCAATAACACCTTTTGGGGGAAAATATAGCAGTTAACAAGTGTTTGAAATCATATGTGCAGAGTGTGGTTTTTCAAATTGTTCGAGGTTTTGCAGGGTGTTTCTGCGTATTACGGCTTAATATTTGCATGACTTTTTGAATAGCAATGAAAAATATAAATACGTTGGTTTTTCTATGTTGACAAATTGTCCTTTTTTTGAAAGGGCGATAAGTTCCAATCTCCTCATCTGTATGGTCCCTTAAAACTTTGAACTGGAATATCTCCTTATCGCTTAAAGAGAATCGCCTATAATTACTAAGGGAGACAGCAAATCATGCCAACAGATCTACTAAATCAAATCAAATTAGGTTACACCAAAAACGTGTAAAGGAAGAGGAATTTTTCGAACAAAAACGGGCCTGGATGGGAACTGATCGCTGATTTACGGACGCTATGAGTGTAGATGTGAAAAACGGGTTTCAACTGGTCAGTTTTCGGTGACCTAGGAAACTTAAGAAGATCTGCAATAACAATATCCTCCTACGGATAATCTGGAGTTTATGGTAATGATTTACAATAACTTCTTTTATGGATCGATTGCGAAACATCGTATCATTTACAGTCGAGTATTATTTACTGTTATGATTGAAGACTGAAATAGTTATCATAGCATATTAGCTACTGAGGTTGTCAATTAGTATATGTAATTTTACGAGAATTACGATTAAATGAAGAGTAAAAGAAGGAAATAAAACACTAAACTTCGGTTGCCTACTTTTTTCGGCTCCTTAATCAGGGTTGATAGGAAATAAAAGGTTTTCAACGAGGGAGATAATTTACCCCTCATCGAGTTTCCGAAAATTGTTGCCATAAATTAGGAGTAAAAGCTGTAAATAAAACTTTAAAGTAAGGTCGCTCTCCATTTTCCGGGCCTTAACCATGGTTGCTAGGGGTTAAAAGGTGCCCAAGCCAAAAATGAGTAATTTACAATCATCGAGTTTCCACATAAGTTATAACAAAAATGTAGGTAAAAATATTACAAAACCGATGGGATAAAGCAACCTTAGTTTAGCGTTTTATTTCCATCTTTTACTCTTCATTTATGATAACGATTTTCGGTAACTCCATAAAAGTAAATTACTCATTTTTAGGCACCTTTTAACCCCGGCAACCCTTATCAGTTCATGTGAAAGAAGTAGAAGTTCTTACTTTCATGTTTTATTTACAACTTTTGCTCTTCATACATGGTAACAATTTCAGGAAATTCGGTGAGGGTAGGTCAAGGCTAGAGGGATCTTAGACTATTACGGTTAGAAACTGTGGCTTTCGTAGTATTTGCGATTCTCACTTTGGTGTCAACAACAAAGAAAAAATCCGACAAGATACAATACGTTCATTAAATAATTTCCCGAGAACACTTAGATTTTCTTATTACGAAAGAGACATTTTTTTCCTCGCATCCCTTTTTCTGCTTTGATTAAACTTGCAATGTTAAAACTTCTTCAATGACTATTCTCAGGACGTGAGCTTTATTCAAAAGACAAGTACGCAACAAAAAATCTCAATACAATTGCTAAGCACCACTCTAATACTCTGAGACAAAACGTGCATGTTTTGACGTTTGGATCAAAATTAATACCAATAATTAAGAGTAAAATTTAAAATATCAAGTAAAAAAGGTCATTTCACTACTTTCTCCAGACTTCACAGCCCGGTTATAAAAGAAATGCAGGGAGCCGGCAACCGTTTACATTGCCATCTTCAGTGGATCAATACCACTTTTAAATTAACCAGTTCTACATTTTGTAAGGATAGCGTAGCAATTTTTACTTGCAAATTATCTGCTTTACTCCTCTACTATAGGAATTTCACTTATTGCGGTTTGTAATTTCCTAATATGAGCCGACTTCATAATAAATGTTAGTTAACTTCATATGCGAAAATAAGCGACACCTAAACCACTTTTTCTGACTTGAAACTTGAGTTCTCTGTAAAAAGGTAGGTGAAATAACAAGCGATACTCGTACTTCAATGAAAGTTCGAAATCTAGTATATTTTGGATATCGCCAATGAATATCAACATTCACACAAGAAAGACATTGCCTCAGGACCCCATATTTTAGGTTAATCACCGGTGAAATTCCATCTTTTCCAATTTCGGTCTTTTACGGTAACATATAAACTTGCTTCAGGTTCGTTACTATGCATTATCTATAGATAAACTCAGTGTATCTAAATATCTTTGTCACTTTTTTTATGTTTTAAGAAAATATATGATTAAAATTGTTAATATGGTTTCAGATATTCCTTTGCTAGCGATCGTCACTGCAATGAAGTTAGACTGAAAAAGAAATAATTTCCATGTTTTGACTTCATTTTTGAGACGCATCGTGACTACCTTGTACTGGTCTAGCGAAGTAAGTTTTCAAATTTTTTCATTTTATAAACAGGGGGTTATAAAATAACATGCGGTGTTAAGTGTAATTGAGTAATTAATTATTGTCAAAAATCAAGCAATGTAACACACACCACTTTTATTAAATACAAATGACTGTGAAAACATCATTAAATATCAATGTCTAAAAAAAAGTCGTCATGAAAACGTTTCGACCCGGCAGCAAGGAAGTATCGTTTACGATAACATTCATGCAGGAGTACAGTTCGACAATACTCATGGTCCCATCCCACATTGACACTTTAGGAAGAGAGTGTGTAATGAAACTTTTAAACGTTTTCCTTATTATACGTGACTCCGTATTTTTTCTTATAAAATGAATACACTGATAAGTCTCTAAGTAATGGTTGTTCCGGGGCGTATACATTCTTTTTCCAGATGGTAAAGTGCCCAGCCACAATATTAATACTAGACTGATCGCTTCTAATTTCACCAGTGAAATTCTGGCAATTAGAGAAGCAATCGCTTTTCACAGAGTGCGGCAAAAGAGTGGCAACTTTTTTATAGTTTAATTTTATCAAACAAGGAAATTTTAAGAGATTTTACAATTAATAACAATAATATGGACCTTTGGTCATAATATATTCTGCCTGTTTCAAAGTGGCCTCCTCTGACGGCGATATATAGGTCCAGACGTGACTTAAAATTTTCAGCGATGAACCGCAGATCCTCCGGCGACAATCGAACCCATTCTCGACGCAGCGATCTTTAGCGTCTCCGAACTTTAGTGGGGCTTAGCACAGTTCCTGGCCTTCAAAATGGACCACACGCTGAAGTCAATCGGATTGAAGTCCGGCAAGTAGGGCGGCCGTTCCGCCAACGAGATAAAGTCTGGAAAAGGGCTTGCACCAGTCTTGCGTCATTTTGTCTTGTTAACCAGTGCCTTGTGAGTCCTGTTGAAGCGTCCGATTTGCCTCGACGAAGTGCTGTTGAGCCCAGAGAGGCAGGACAGTTTTGAGAATGCCGGTGCGGTATACTTCTTCGTTGATTTTCACGCCTTGATCCACAAAATTGAGTGGGGTAGTACCACTGGCGCAGATTTCACCCCAAACCATCACCGAAGAGATTTTTTGACGGCATCCAACGACGGCTGAGGTGCCCGGAGCTTCTGCGGACCACATCCGATCGTTTTGGAGGGTGTATGCTTGCTCGACGGTGAAGAGCTTCTTGTCCGAAAAGAGGATACGCTCCCATCGTTGAGCAGCAACCCGACGCTTGAGTTGCGGCATCTTTTCAGCCGTATGCATTTGTTGTCGTCGTTGAGACGCAGAACTTTCTGGAGCTTGTACGCCTTGATGTTGAGCTCCACGCAATGGCGAAACCTCTTTCGCCATTCGGCGAACTGATCGATCGCTGATGCCGGTCTCATAAGCGATTTTTCTCATGGAGAGCCTCGGATTTCGCTGAGAACCGCTTCTTGATGATCTTGCAGTTGACGGACATGTTGACGCTTTCTGCCACTTCCTGGACGGCGGCAATTGTGACCAAGCTACTTGTATCGTTTGGTTGCTTCAGACACGACCTTCTTTCCAAAACCGAGCAAAAACGAATAATCTCACATTGTCGTTTTCTTTGCCGAAACAGTTCCAAAATTGCAACACGTTTGCTTGACAATCAACAAAGAAAAGCATGTCAGTTAATCAATAGAAACATGACAAATGACTTAAATAGAAAAATACGGAGAATTTAGTAGTAAAAGAATCATGTGGTTGCACTTAAACATGTTTGCGCAAAAACTCATACAAATAGGTTGCCATTTTTTGTCGCACTCTGTATTTAATTGAGTTGCAGAATTTGAACTAAACTGAAGGACTGTTAATTTTCTTAGATTTCGGATCCGCTCTGATATTTATCAGAAAAGGAGAAACCGTAATCTCTTCTGAGGTTATCGACTACTTTGAACTGCTGCACAGTGGTAGAAAGCCATGTGTTCTTCAATGGATACCTGCATATGTGAACATCGAGGGAAATGAATGGACTCCTTGGCCAAAAAGAGCCGGGACTTGATTCAAAAGAGAACGACTATTACACTTGATGATGTCAAAATGATTGCTAGACACAGAACTTTCACGCATTCATCAAAAGAGTCTCTCATTATAGGCTTTGATTTTCCAAGTGCTATCACATCGACAATTGCGAAATTTAAAACAAATCATAATAAGGGTATGAAGATTCCCCTGATAGCTCAATATCTTATGTCTAGTGCAAACACTGCACTAATATTCAGCAAACGCCCGACCGCATCCTGCGATCACTAAAAATCATCTGAGAAATAAACTGGCTCCGGTTAGCGAGTTGCTGCAGGAAATCCTCTACAGTCCAAACACACCGATACTGGCTGGAACTGTGATCAAGACCTTCGGAACAATTTAATGTCCACGGATACGAAAACAATAACAACAACAATGAATGCACGTATCTTCGATCCGATGGGATTTAACGTGTTTTGACATCAACTTGTGGTTTTGATTCTATTACATGAGGAAGGGAATGTTGACTAAACGCGATAAAATTTATGATTAATAGTTAATTTAAGATTATAAAAGTACTGTGTCACTGATTTTGTTTCTAAACGATAAAGACTGATGGACAGATGTCCCAAAAAGCACGGCTTGCCTCTTCCTTTCTCTCTCTCTCTCCGTGCGTTGATCATTTAGCTCTGTGCCAGGACTCATATAACCTTCCTCCCAATGTGTTCGCCGTGCTATCATCTGTTAGTCCTGGAATGACCTGGGCCCCGCCGTTGTGTTATAACTTAAATAATTTATTTTAAAACTCTTTGTTTGCTCCTTCCCTTAACGAGTTACTTTTGTGATAAGGAATGTCACTATTAAAAAGTAATTAAAAAAATATAAATTAATTTGAATTTTTGGCATCTTGAAATCAAATTATGTTTTTCGCAATCACGAACGTGTGTGTGTATAAATGCGCGTATGTGTTTGTGTGTATGTATGCATGTGTGTGCGTGTTGTGTATGCAGTGCTGTGTGTGTACGCGCGCTCGTGTGTGTGTAGGCGTTTGTATGTGTATGTGTGTAGGAATATGTGTTTGTGTCTGTGCAAAGGCATGAGTGAGTATGTGTGTGTAGGAATGTGTGTTTGTGTCTGTGCGCAGGCATGTGTATGTGTGTGCAGGCGTGTGTGTGTGTATGCGTGTGTGTGTAGGATATGGACGCAACCTGGAGACTGTTTTCGCAAGAGGAGCAGCATCGCGAGGCCGGCCGACGGGGCGGTGGTGCTGGCAGAGGGTGCTGGTGGGAAAATAAAATGATAGGGATTCAAAACAGTCAAGTGAGAACAATAAGCAATCGTGATTGCTCAAAAAAACATTTTCGCATTTTCAGGAATTTGTACTAAAACTCTATGATGCTGGGTAAATATTTTCAAAAATAAAAAGAATCAAATGATGAAAACATAAACAATATATTAACAAATAAATAAATAAATAAAACATAATAAAGCAAAAAACCCATTGAAATGAACCATCTTGGATAAGAATGCGACTCGAGATGCCTTAATATAAAAAGGGAAAAACTGTAAACTGTGCAACTGGCAATAATAAAAAGACAGCGAGTGAATTAAAGCATTAGTTGTGCATGTTCATTTATCGACATCGACAACACTTGAAGAGTCAAAAATGGATGCTCACAGTGACGCTCCATCGTGACTCAAAACCATTCACACCGGCAAATAAAGGATGCACTTTTAGAATAGGCCTGAACCTCGGAGCCCAAAGAAAAAGATTCTGCCCTTTGACAGGGCTCAACATCGCATTTTATTTTTTCCCTTCAAAATCGGAACATTTTATTTTCACATATCGGACAGGAAGAATTCCCAAAAATAAAGACTGATGGACAGATGTCCCAATGTCACAGGAAGAATGAAAGGGGCATATCTTTATGGATTACCTATTTAGAGTTGTGTTCCTTTCATTGTATCAGAGCAATATATCCAGGCTCGGATTGTTCAGTTTTGTAATCACCCGAAGGTCATGTAGGTTGGGGCCCGGTTGCGATTAAACAAAACGTGGATGCGATAATTAACCTCACTTGACCAAAGTTGGTGTTGCTCTGATTTTTCAGATTGCCATGACGATGAGAAATACACTAACTCGTTGTTTTAATATTTATTAAGGGGACAAACTTTCGTCGCCGTGGTACACATCGTTTGCGCTCATTGATTGCTTAACAGAAGTACAAAACTTAGCTAAACGCTGTGAACTCTACCAGCGTCCGGGAGAGGGACCACTCCAGAGTGGTGGCATCTATTCTCTACACACACCCACTCCTGCGCACACACACACTCCTCCACACAAACACACCTACACTTATACACACACTTGCCTGCATACTTGCATGCTCACCGCTCACCACTCACCCTCACACCCGCTAGCACACACGGACACTCTTACAAACACACACGCCTGTACACATACACGCCAACACACACACATGCCTAAACACTTCTTCACACATACCTACTTGCATACACACGGCTGCACATGCGTCTCTTTGTATTCACACGAATAAGCTTACACACGCGCCTCTGCGCAAATACATGCATGCACAAACTCAGACACGCCTACACGCATGTGCAAACATGCATACAGACGTCTACACGCACACATCTACACACATGCACAGACACGCTTGCATACGTGCACGTCTGCTCACCAAACACCTTCACACACTCGCAAACAAGACTGGACATACAGACATGCTTACACGCGAACACGCCAGCACACACACACCTACATACAGACGTACCTAAGCACGTCTATACACATACGCCTGCACACATACACACTCACCTATACGCATAAACACGCCTAGTTAGTTACTATTAACGGCGAAGAAATTTAAGGTATCCAAATGCCCTAAAATCGACATTTTTGATGAAATATTCGTAAATAGTTTTATGATTCTGTTTTCTATTCTGATTTATTAGCTTTCCAAAACAGTTTTTACTCTACGTGAATTACAACTGGAGTTATAGGATAGCTATATTATTAGAGAGCCGTATACTAAAATTTATACCGGAAGTTATATTTAAATGCGTTTTCCGAAGAAAGATATTGTAACGGATCCGGTGCGACTTCAACTTTCTTGAAATAAAAGAAACAGTTCTTGGGGAAACACAGGATATCTATTTACACTATGTACAGGAAAGAGTGTCAACAACTGCTAAATTAATCATCAGCAATTAAGCAAATATCACACAACACCGTAAACTCAACGGTTACACACGTATTTACTTCCAAATACGAAAAAAAACACAGCGAAATACCTCGCAATAAACAGAGCTAATACACTCTCAGTACAAATTCTCAATCGAAACTAAACATTTTATCACGTGGGACGCTTTTATAAACATCGAAAGAGACCTTTCAACTATTTCAGAAAATGCTACACCGTTCTACACTTTCTTATTTCATTCACAAATTGTATCAATGGAAAAAAATAGGGGGATCGTATACTTCAGCCGGATGTACGGGGGCTGTATATTCATTACAAGAAACTATTTACTGGTTACATTGCTAAAATTATTACTATTCACAGATCTTGTAACATTGCCCCCTTCCTAAGGACTGCACGTCCCGGGCAGTACAATCCCCAGAAAGGGTGGCAAACTTTGCTCGCAAGTTCACAAATGCACACATTAAATAATAACCAATAATACACAGAAAACACAATAATAACAAGAAATATTACTAAACATTAAAAGCAAAAAATTATCTAAAACCTTTATGTTATCAACCATTGCTGTTTACGTAATACTCATGAACTATGGCCATAGTATGGGGCTAACCGATCATAATGTACAACCCTAGGTTTTGCATTAGGTGATTTTTGGATCCTCACTACGACGTCATTTAGTCGGTTAAGGACTTTGTAGGGTCCATCCCAATGCGACTGCAATTCGGGTGACAGACCTTTCCGTCGGATGGGATTCCATAACCAAACCTTGTCGCCTTCGTTGAATTCGGGTCTTCATCTTCTCCGCCGCGATGTTGATTCGCTCTCGTGCGAAGTTATGAACGTCTTCCAACCGGGCCTGGAGATCTTGGATGTACTCCTCAGGCGATGCAGGCGCATCCAGAGGACGACCGAAGACGAGATCACAAGGTAGCCGAAGCTCTCGTCCGAAGAGCATCTGAGATGGGGCATATCCGGTAGTCTCGTGGACAGCACTGCGGTAGGCCAGCAGGAACAAAGGTAGCTTCTTGTCCCAATCCTGTTGATTTCTGGAGACCATAAGATTATTCAGGATTGTGCGGTTAAATCTCTCCACCATGCCGTCCGATTGTGGGTGTAGTGGTGTTGTCCTAGTTTTCTCAATTCCGAGAATTTCACATAGGACAGCAGAGATGAAATTCCTCCCTTGATCGGAATGAATCTGCAAAGGTGTTCCGTATCTCGAGACCCAATGTTGGACTAGAGTCTCTGCTACGGTGGTAGCTTCTTGATCTGGAATGGGATATGCTTCCGGCCATTTGGTGAAGTAGTCGATGGAAACAAGAATGTATTTGTTCCCATCAGCAGTTCTTGGTAGAGGACCCAGGATGTCGATCCCAATTCGTTCGAAAGGAGCTCCAACGTTGTACAGATGTAGCTTTCCTCTGCTTCTTTTCTTCGGTCCTTTACGAGCAGAACAGGCGTCACAAGAATGGCACCACTTCTCCACGTCATCCTTCGCCTTGCTCCAGAAGAAGCGCTCCCGAACTTTATTGAGGGTTTTCAAGACACCAAAATGTCCTCCAGTCGCACTACTATGTATTTCTTTAAGAACATCTGAAATCCTTGATCGGGGAAGTAGTAACTGCCACCTAGATGTTTTGCCGTCATCAGATTCCCATTTTCGGTACAGTACGTAAATGGAGTGTATCCATTTACGTACCCAGTATCTTTCCTATGCCGGGCTGATGGGTGCTAATAAGCACGAAACTGTTGTCCTCGGCTGGAAATGACTGAGCTGGCGGTGTATTTCACGTATTTCTGCTTTAGCCCTGACTACTGGGCGGTAATTTACTGAATATACCTTGCATTGCGTTCATTTTGGGGCAATGTTACAAATCCTGTAAATAGTAATTATTGTAGTAACGTAACCTGTAAATAGTTTCCCGTAATGAATATACAACCCCTTTTCATATGGCTAAAGTATACGACCCCTATTTCCTTTTTGTTCATTGATAAAATTTGATAACGGTCTACTACTTTACAGAAGCGTGTGGAATATTTGAGACATTTCTTTTCGATTTTATTTTCCACTGCGATGAATCGGCCTTCAACTGCCTCAAACTTTCCTTCAATAGCATCAACTCGATGCTCTATCTCATTAAATTTTTTTCCATCACAGTCTTTACCGAAGTAAGATCGTTTTTAATTTCCTCTTGGTTAGAAACTAGGTCATTTTTCAGCACCTTTAAATCACTTTTCAATTGGTTTTGATTAGTCGCCATATCATTTTTTATTTGTTCTTGATTAGCTGCCATATCATTTTTTAATTGTTTTTGATAAGCTGCCATATCATTTTTTAATTGTTCTTGATTAGCTGCCATATCATTTTTTAATTGTTCTTGATTAGCTGCCATATCATTTTTTAATTGTTCTTGATTAGCTGTAAAACTTGCAGTCAAGTCACTTTTTAATTGTTCTTGATTAGCCGCCATATCACTCTTCACAGAGGTGATTGCGTCAAGAAGTTGTTTTAATCGTTCATCCATTGCGCGAGTAATCACCATAAAAATAAAGTCCTAATTCAGAAAAAGTCTTTATGAAAAAATGTCCCAAGTCACACTTACTCTAAGAAAGTCCAGAAGAAGCCCCACGTTGGGCGCCAATTGTAACGGATTCGCTGCGGCTTCCAACTTTCTGGAAAGGATGACACAGTTCTTAATCAAAACACAGGAAATTTATTTACACTATGTACAGGAGAAATCGTTAACAACTGCTAAATTATTCATCAGCAATTATCACACAACACCGTAAACTCAACGTTTACACACGTATTTACTTCCAAATACGAAAACAACACAGCGAAATGCCTCGCAATAAACAGAGCTAATCCACTCACAGCACAAATTCTCAATCGAAACTAAACTTGTTTATCCATCGCTAACGGCTTATATAGACACCGAAAAGAAATTTCTCAAATATTCCACACGCTTCTGTAAAGTAGTAGACCGTTATCAAATTTTATCAATGGAAAAAAAGGAAATAGGGGTCGTATACTTTAGAGATATGAAAAGGGGTTGTATATTCATTACGGGAAACTATTTACAGGTTACGTTACTACAATAATTGCTATTTACAGGATTTGTAACAGTATCTTTAACTATTGCATATTTTACTTGCATCATTTAATTTTTAAGCATTACTTGGTGCCTATTTATACTATATTACCAGTTTAATGCTGGTTCACTTTACTGGCTGTTTTTGCTGTTTCAATCGGCATTGCAAGCTGGGGGAAGACATCTGCTACCGGGACAATAGTTTTACTGATGCCAATTTTGTCGACGGATATTGCAGTTTGAATTTGCAAGCATTATGCAAGACGCATGAAGGTTTTTTCTTTCTTTTTTTCCGCGCAGTGTAATTGGATAAAAAAAAAAAAAAAAAAAAAAAACGAGCTGATGTGTGCATCGCATGATTTCCTTTTACTCCAATTTAATGTCATTTTCAAATTATTGACAATTTTAATGTGATTCAATAGTTTACTCTAAATATCACCACCAGTGGCCAAATTGAAACCGGATTTAAAAAAAAAAACCTCCAAATTTGTCGCCAACTTGGCGGCAAAACTTGGCGACCAAAAAACTGGCAGCCTATCGCCAAGTGTCCGCCAAATTATAACACCACTTGAGTATACATTGAAATTAATGATCCCCCCCCCCCCCAAAGAGGGGCAAAAGACACTAGAAGTCCACGGTCTGAATTTCAACTTTCTAGGACATATTGTTCTTGTGTGAGTTATGCGACTTACATACGCTCATACATATATACATACGTACATACGGACGTCACGAGAAAAGTCGCTGTAATTAACTCGGGGAATGTCAAAATGGTTGCCTAAGAACGTGTAAACACCTGAAACATTTATCCGCGTGTGGTCGGGATGAAAAAAAACTCAACATTAATTCGGGGGTGAGCAAAATGGAAATTAAGGCCGAAGTCCACGGTCCGAATTTCAACTTTCTAGGACATATTGCTCTTGTGTGAGTTATGCGACTTACATACGCTCATACATATATACATACGTACATACGGACGTCACGAGAAAAGTCGCTGTAATTAACTCGGGGAATGTCAAAATGGTTGCCTAAGAACGTGTAAACACCTGAAACATTTATCCGCGTGTGGTCGGGATGAAAAAAAACTCAACATTAATTCGGGGGTGAGCAAAATGGAAATTAAGGCCGAAGTCCACGGTCCGAATTTCAACTTTCTAGGACATATTGCTCTTGTGTGAGTTATGCGACTTACATACGCTCATACATATATACATACGTACATACGGACGTCACGAGAAAAGTCGCTGTAATTAACTCGGGGAATGTCAAAATGGTTGCCTAAGAACGTGTAAACACCTGAAACATTTATCCGCGTGTGGTCGGGATGAAAAAAAAACTCAACATTAATTCGGGGGTGAGCAAAATGGAAATTAAGGCCGAATTTGGAGCGAAAAAATTTTCACGAATACAATACTTTCTTTTTTGGAAAAGGAAGTAAAAAAGATACTTTTTTGACAAAAAAAAGTATACAGTGCGCTCAAGATTTTTACCGTTATGAATTTTAATAGTAGAATTACTAATAAATGAAATGCAGAATGCGGTAAAAGAAAGAAAAACTCTGAAAGAATTTAAACTAAATAATTGAACTAAATGGCGCAAGCCAATTGTAGGTAATTGAGCTAAGAAAAGAAAATGGCGACTCTACAGGAGAAAGTGCAGTGTTTCTTTGTTTTTACCGAAAATTAGTCACCGATGACCGCGCAAAACATTTTTGCCTGTATAGATTACCAGAATGTAACGTTTGAGGAATTTTTATATTTCATCCCGCGGAAACTTCTTTCCAATGTTACCGCCAACCCAGTGACTTTCTTTCGGCTAACTCTAGTACATAGGGGAAACTGAAGATACTTGATCCCTAGAGATACATGATCCCACAGCCAAAACTGTACCAAAATCATAAAGTAGAGATTTGAGACCTGATAATTATGTCAAAGATATACTTGTACATAAAAAGTGGCAACACTTCGTTTTTTTTCAGCCTTTAGTTTTCGTTTAAAAAATGATTGAATGTGTCCAGGGAACATTTTTTATTAAAGCATTCTGAAGTTTACATTATCCGTTATTTACAACTTAAAAAAAAATTATCCAAGTGTAATCTGAAAGTATAGACAGTCTTTAATAACTGAGACATGTTTTTAGTTATTGCCACTTATTGTTAATAATGGAACAAGTACGTTTGTAAAAATCGCATATAAGAAATACTTGATCCCTTCGTTTAGAGGGATACATGATCCCAAGGATCAAGTATCCATTTGATAATATAAACACAATGAAAACAATATAACTTGTCAACGAAGTAAACATTAACTTTAAACATTCAAAAATATGTTAACATAATGAAATTTATCATAGTATGAGGGATAGATCTAAGCAATCACTGCAGCAAATATGCTAAGCAATTAAAATCTTAGATAGCACTTGTAACCCAAATAACACCTCAAACATCGAAACATAAACTAACTCTACATATGAATTCTGTTCTGATCAGCCTAATGAGTTGAAAAAAAATGTCAAATCCTTGTTTGAATGAAAAAATGATTTTGCTGTATTTAGATTTACATCAAAAAAGCGAGTTGCCCATTATGTAGACCCATTAGCGGATAGAGTGCAAAGTTGAATTTCTAGAGTTTGAAATAAGTTTCCTAAAGCAAAAGGTAATATGTTAATCAATATATTTATCCTGAAAAATTGACAAAATGTGTTTAGTTGCACACTTGGTTTGAGCGGAACTTTAAGAACTACAACAAACGAATTGTTTACATTTGACTTTTCAGGTTTTGAAAACTAGGCTTTCTTTTCATTTTGATAAGTACACTTGCATTTTTCTTCCCTCGTTTTTAAAAATTAATTCAATTGATAAAACTCTTATTTGCTTATTGTCTTGCAATAATAAAATTAAGTTGATTTTTGTGCTAGTCATTTTATTTTTTTTTTTTTTTTTTGTTTTCTGAAATTTTAGCTTCACTACGCTACTTAAAAAAAAAATGTTAGTTTTATTTATAAAATATATATTATTCACAAATGTGATGGAGAATAAGTAAATGATCAAATTTTTGAGAAATTTTTGAATAATGGAAAAAATGTGACATGTGTGTGTGTCAATACTTTTAAATTTCAAATGAAGTAGTGTGTAATTAGTTGCAGAATGCTGAATAAAAAGTGTACACGTTCTAATTACGGATATGTGCAATTACTTATTAAGGCTTTTAGATAAAATAAGTTCTTTCCTAACCCCGATATTACGAATAACCCTAATCAACCCTAGTAACTTGACAACCCTGATAACTACATAATAACTTTAGAGCAATTTTTGATTAGAAAATTGCCCCTTTGGAGCAAGTTTCCGTTAGAAAATTGCCCTTTTAGAGCAATTTTCGGTTAGAAAATTGCCTCTAAGGAGCAATTTTTGATTAGAAAATTGCCTCTAAGGAGCAATTTTTGATTAGAAAATTGCCTCTAAGGAGCAATTTTTGATTAGAAAATTGCCTCTAAGGAGCAATTTTTGATTAGAAAATTGCCTCTAAGGAGCAATTTTTGATTAGAAAATTGCCTCTAAGGAGCAATTTTTGATTAGAAAATTGCCTCTAAGGAGCAATTTTTGATTAGAAAATTGCCTCTAAGGAGCAATTTTTGATTAGAAATGGGGGAGGTTAAAAAGAGATTATGAGATGCAGTTACAACAAGGTTTGTTGCTGAAATAACGTGGCTTCATATTCCATGAATACGGTGCAACCATTCAGTGTTATTAGAGAATTTTATGAGCCAGAATAGCGGGGTTTTAACATGTTATAATATTTATTACACGAAACTTACAGCCCAGTTTTACATAAGCCTACAAGTATTCAATGTGAGCACCACTCGGCACACGTCAAGACAATATGCGAGTTCTTCCCAAACTTTGAGTGTCTCATTAGTTATTGCTGCAACAGCTGTTTCAATCCTGTTCCTCAATTCGGGAAGGTCGGCTGGCAGTGGAGGCACATACACACGGGACTTAATAAACCCCCAAAGATAGAAATCACACGGCGTTAGGCCGGGTGACCGTGGAGGCCATGGGAAACAAGCCCTGTCATTACGGCCAATCCAGCGGTCGGGTACAGTTGGGTTAAGCCAGTCGCATACCTCATTATGCAGGGAGGCGGCGCACCATCTTTCTGAAAGATAAAACACCATACGCTTTCTGTTCTTTAGTCGCCATCTTTGCTACAAGCGTTTTCTAGCGGATTGCAGCAGAAACATTCCACGCGCTTGCGCACTGATGCCAACAAACAAAACTGTTTGAGTTTCTCTTTCATTTGATGTGTCACTTGTGGCTGTAAGTTTGGTGTAATAAGTATTATAACATGTAATAAGTATTATAACACCCCGCTATTCATTTTGAAACACACACACACATACAAGGCAGTGGTGGAAGGTTATGTACAGCTACCACGAGATCTGCCGGTGTTTCATGTTCATTCGAATTTAAGAAGGCCCAAAAAGAAAAAGAAGGCTCCCAAAATAAAGAACTTTTGCACATTTTGAAGAGAAAATGGGATTCAGGTCCATGACCTGATGTCTTGGCCTTTGACCTGATCTTTCGATGTCTGTTACTGGGGACAGGACCTTTTTTCGAAACTGAGCAAATAAAAATAGAATGAACTCATTCTTAGGATCCGGGGCAGCCAAACGTTAGCTGAGATGTAGTTGCCTGGGAGAAAAATAGTTTGAAAAGTCTAAATACATCAAAAGGCTCAGAAAATGGAGTTAACCCGAGAGCGATGTCTTAAGCATGTCTGTTACTGGTGCCATTACCCTACTCCTGCTCCAAGTGAACTTCTCCTACTAACATCTTGCAATTTGTAAAACATTGTGCGTTACAGACTGTAGCTGTCGTAAAGTTGGGTTGGATCGTACGTCCATGCGTGGACACTGTAGTGGAATGCATCGTAACAATATTTCGAACCAAGCCCAACGAACTGCTAGAAGATGACCCCTTATAAAAGAAGAATTGTTGTTATAATAACTGGCTGCTGCTTTTTTTTTTTTTTTGTTAAATTTAACTTGTTTTTCTGAAACTAGTTGTAACATTGTTTTCGAGTTGTAACATTTCACAAAACAACAAGTCACACTGATCCGTTTCACGGGTCGGATGTGGCCCGTAGGTTTGGCACCACTGGTGAAGTGAAATAATAAAAGGAACACACCGGTATCATTAATTTTCGAGTCACATTGGTTTTCATGGTACTGCTCTTGCAATATTTCGGAGGGGGGAGGGGCGGAACTTAATGCTTTTTAGTGAACGCTTTAATGCACTAACTTCCTGCAAAAAATACGCTTAGTACTTCTAATCCTAGCATTTCTCTTGCGATCTTTTGGACGAGGCAGGGGGGAGGGAGAAGCAAGAGGGGTAGGGGGTGAGTCTGTGTTTGTTTAGTGTATACTTTGTATGCTAGCATCTTAAAAAAAAAAAAGAAAAAAAACTACTTTCCCATAATAAGTTGTGACACGAAAAGCGTATAATCATTGTACTGCTCTTGCAATGTTTCGGAGTGGGTGGTGGTGGGGGTGGGGAGGAGTAAGAGGGGGGGGGTTGGAGTCGGGACTTTGTCTTGTTTTAGTGTATAGTGCTAATAAAAATAAAGCGTATTTTCAAAATAAAAATGTTTTTTTTTTTCTTTATTAATATTTGTGTACTGAAAATGTCCTAAAATGTTATCCGAATTGTGTCATATTCCACCCCCCTCCCCAATTCTCCTCCCTGAACCTTGTTGTAGTTTTTGCGAAGAACTTGCTAGTATATTAATTTTCACAACTAAAAATAGTTTTAAAAAAAACTACTGTTTTAAGTATTTGCTTCTGAGAAACATTGAAAGAAGGTTGTGAATGCGCTGATAGAAAATGTAAGAGTTAAGCGGAGTAAGTTAGTGCCCTTAAACCGGGACTAAGACAGAATTAGGGTTGTGGAGTCGGAGTTGGACTCAAATTTTACGGGGTTCCTTGAATCAGAAGGGAATGGGCCCGACTGTTGATCCTTCTCTTCTGCTTTTGAATTTATGATTTGTCTTATCTGTGTACGGTTATAAAACTATTTCAATGGTGTAGTTATTCAGTAGTACTTAATACATTCTAAACAAATGGGCTTATACATTTTTCTTTTTAGTTTTTTTGGTTTTTACGCAGTTGGGTTTTTTCTTTTTATTTAATAATTTTTTTAGTCTAAAGACTTTATCTAAGAAAGCTTGGTTATCACTAAAAAGTACAAAAAAAAGTACATTATTTATCTTTTACAACACTCAATAACTGTAGTTAACCTTAATATGAATATTTTAGGATTAACTCTGAAGCTGCCAATAAAATTAAAAATTGAGCCAAGAAATGTAGGTATAGTAAAAGCTATTCGTACAAAGCTGTGTACCGCCGCATATTGTGAAAAATTTGCTCTACACGTACATGTACCCTACCTCTCTCTGCAATAGAGTGCAATATTCTTGTTGAAATTTTTAAGATGAAATTTATGATTTATTATTGGAATTTTTTTAAAAATAAAGTACTATTTCAATTTTAATTAACTCTGAAATTAAGTTGAGGTGTCACCCACCAGATGGGTGTCCCCCGGATGAGAGGGGGGGGGGGACCGACCTCTCTCAAAAAAAAATTTGAATTAGCAAAAATGTGTTTTTTTTTTTTCTCTCAAAACTTTCTCTCTGTGCTTTCAAATATTGGAAGCACAGGATTTGATCATCTTCTATTTGTTAAACATTGAAGGGAAGCAAATTAATCTTTTTCAGTTTTTTTAAAAATGGGATTTTTAAGTAACCTCATTTTAGAAATCGTAACTATTGGATAATTTGATTTTCAAATTGAATATCTAACGTTGCATACATCTTAGGCTTACAATAAAATGCAACGCGAAAGTAGCATAAAAAGGAATTAATATTTCAATCTCTGTGCAGGGGTTTTCCCCCCTTCTCATGTTGGTTGCATGATTTGAGAAAATAAATTAAAATAAATAAAAAAAGAATTGGAGGCGGACGTTTCAAAATCCTGGTGTCGGCCATTTTTCTTCAGACTCCGCAGCCCTGGACCCTACATGCTTTGTACCAATAGCCCGGTTATCGCATCTAGGGACTGTAGTTTCGTCTTTGTTATAGACTCATCACTCTGGACTAGTGATTAACCAAACTGGAGGTAGATCTTATTTCAGTGGAGCAGAGAGTGTCAACAAACTGGCGTTTGGAGTAGATCTGACTGTAACTAAGTTGCATGTGCAGTCGGACCCCCGCTTTAACGCATTCATCGGGACCGAAACTTTTATATTACGTTAAACCGGGGTTATTCGTAATATCGGGGTGTGAAAAAATGCACTTACTTTATTTAAGAGCCCTAATAAGCAACTGCGCATAAATATCCAAAAGAAAAAAGTGTACACTCTTTGTTTACCATTTTACGAATTGTTAACCCACTAGTTAATTTGAAATTTTAAGTACTGACTAGTAGATGTTTGACAATTTCCTTGATACTTGACTCGAAATAGTTATCTTTCGACTTTGTGGAGAGAAGAAAAAATACTGTGTCATTTACAGCCTGTTGCATGAGATACGTTTTAAGTTTCCAGGCCGTGTGAGGCATTTGAAAAAATAACAGTTTAAATGGGAATTTTATTATCGCTTTCTGCATCAGAATCGCTGCTATTCACTGGTTGCCCCCTCGTCCTTTGCAAATTGCAGATTCCAATAAAAAAAGAGACAATATAGTTATCTCATTTGGAAAACAATCCAATATTTCCAAACTCAAATTAACAAAAAAAAATATTTTTTCCGCTGTTCAAATAACTCGTTAGTTCGGGGTTTGTTATTCATTAAATAGGGGTTTTGCCTACATTTTAGTCGGGGAAAAAGAATTCGCTAAATCGCGAAATTCGTTGAATAGAGTTTCGTTAAATCGGGGTCTGACTGTAGTTTTGCCTTAACACTGGCTTATGGGTGGTAACTTACTGCTCAATACCCGAACTTTGCCTTCCATTTAAGCGTTGAACTGCATCGATTCTGTAGACTCTCGCTGTGAAGTACACTTACTTCAGCCCTCTGTTTGTTTGCACTCTCTGCCTCAATGAGATGACATCTGCCTCCAGTTCAGTTAATCACTATTCCATAAAGAGGAGTTCATAGCCAGTCGTGTTCCCACACTCTAAATACGCCGTATAATCTCAATTATTTTTTTCACATTGCGTATAACCTCAAGCTTCATGAACTTTCAAATTATGTGAATTAGGGTGGGCCGAAAAAAGAAAATTTTCGATAAGAAACTTCTAATAGCAACAAAAAAGTTGTGTATTGCCATCTTAAACATGAGAAAAATAATGAAAAAAATATTTGTCTTTAAATCGCGCATTGGCAGCAAAGTTTGGAAAAAATGTAAAAAATGGTCAATTTTCAAATATTTTTATAAAAATCCAAATGTTAAAAAAATGTTCAAAATTGTTCTAATACCGTTTGCATGCTTCCTTTTAATACTTTCTTCACATATCTTTGAAAATATTTACATTCCTTTGCAGTTTTTAGTTCGCGCATAAGCCGCAAAATAACGTGAAATTAACCAAAAATGGAAGTTTTTAGCTTATTTGCACATTTTAGTATTTCTTCTTTTAGATTACAGTTATGTGTTGTTGTTTTTTACAATAAATGTGCATTAAACAGCTCTTGGCTAAAAATGCAATTGAATTTTATTGCATTAACAACCCTGAACCCACCAAAAGTAGATTGTTGCACTTTCTGTTCCACTCTGTTTTTCCCAATAGTATATAGTTTTGTGCAAGACTTATATTTTTGCAAAGAGACTTACATTCACAATGACTAAATGATTTTAAACTATTCTCTACATTTTGAGCAAGATTTTAACTTGAACATACAACACAGTTTTGGCACTGATCTTCCCGGATAAAAAGTTTTTCAGATAAATCCATCTCTTGCGTCTGATACCTCAAATGAATTTGTACAGATTCACTAACCAGTTTTACAATCCTTTCACCTGCCAGAGTGTGACACGGAAATTTTAAAAATGCATACTTAAGCAAATGTATGGTTTCTAGATGTGATATTTTTTTTACACATCACTGAAATGAAGAAAAATAAATAAGTTGATCAATTAATCGACTGTTATATTTCGAAGATTCAAATCTTAATATTGATGGATGAAATTTTCTTATAGCTATAGAAGTGTTTCGTGATGGGTAATCTTTTGCGTTGTGTACCATAGTGTAATCCAATTCCTTTATGTTTCACCTCTTGTCCTTTGCCATGACCAATACAAATTTCTCAAATTGCGAAGTAAGCATTTCTTTGAATCACCGGATCTATCATGATGTTTAAAGGGTCATCAAACACCTGACTTGTAGATTTTGTAACATAAAAGAAGTATACAGGTTCATGTTTCACGGACGTTTGTTCTTTTCTTTAAATTTTGATTTTATCGAACCATAGATGCATAATTTTTAAAGATATAATTTACAAGTGTTCTCATTCCGTTAGTAGCTTAGTTTCAAACATATACAGACCCGTACTCCGTTATTACTTGTTGAATGCTAATGACTGAAAGGTCTTAGTTTTAGGAGATCGAGATCAATATCACATTTTCATTTCTGTATTACATTGACAGTACACTTTTGCTCCCTTTTTAAGTTAGTTTAAAAGTTTCGATTTCTGCCGCGACCGAGTTCTATCTATGTTAATTGTATACAATTATACAAAAACAGTTGAAGCTTCACCCATAATTCAGGTTTTGTTATTTGGATGCCTAAATTGCTAAATCGATGAACTCCACTTTAAAAAAAAAATCCTCATTTCTGCTTTAATAGTGCTTTATCAAAGCTTTGCATATGTATTTATATTAAAGTTTTGGTTCAGTACATTTCTGACGGCAGAAAATGTAACACGAGGGCCCATTCACTCCTATGGATAGCACCATCTTCATAACTTTTCTTTACTTTTCGTTTTATGGAGTTATTGATTTGGCAAGTGAGGCATCCATTTAACTATTTAGTGAGTCAGTAGGTTGGGTATTTTGGGATGAGACATGATATGGATTAACGGGAAAAATTTTATACTCGCAAGCATTAATGTAAAAATTGAGTCACAAGTCCATCTTCAAACCTTGATCGAAACTTAGAAATTTGTTTAAAATAATGTAGCTATTGTGAATGTTTTTTTTTTTTTTTTACAAATGTACAAGGTCTATAAATAACTAGTTTTCTTGGAAATGATAGGGTGAGACACAAAGTGCAGCCACCTAGTTGTGGTAGTTTCTGTGTAAATTACAGTAAAATATAATTACATTTCCAACAAAGAATTGTATATTGCACTTTATTGTAAAAAAAATATAACTGGAATCGAAAAGAAGAAATAGCGCAATGTGCAAAAAAAGCTAATAGCGTCGATTTTTGATTAATTTCACGAAACTTTGCGGCTTATGCGCGAACTGAAAACTGCAAAGGAATGTAAATATTTTCAAAGGTATATGAAGAAAAGCATTAAAAGGAAGCATGGTAAACGGTATTAGAGCAAAAATTCTGAACATTTGGTTTTTATAAAAATATTTGAAATTTGACCATTTTTTACCTTTTTCTCGAACTTTGCTGCCAATGCGCGATCTGAAGACATAAATATTATTTTTAAAATTATTTTTCCCATGTTTAGAATGCCGATACACAACTTTTTTTTTTTTTTTGTTATTAGAAGTGGCTTCTCGAAAATTTCCTTTTTTCGGCCCAACCTAATGTACATGATCGCATACACTACACATTGTGCGTACTGAATCACTGGGAGTATACCCTCAGAAATTTGATGGGAACATCACTGCTCATAACAAGGACGAAACTGCAGTCTCTGGATCCGATAACCAGGCTGTCAGTACATTACATACTAACGGTACCCGCACTGCCTTACCTGTAGTAGAAAATTAAAAGGTCATTTGGTTCGCCTGTATATTTTCAAATAATGGATGATGAATTTCTTGCCAATTGGCTACGTTCATACGCTCTCCCATGTGACTGTTCCACGTCATGATAACTTCGTAATTTACTCGTCCATCTTATGATATTTTTGCTCCGGAAAATGTTTTTAAAATTGAAAAAGAACAAAATCGAATTTTCGAAAAATCGCTTCAAAGTGAACACCCCATGCTACAAACTAACTTGGCAAAATTTCATTAAAATCGGTTGAACGGTCTAGACGCTATGCGGGCGTCACAGAGATCCAGACATCCTGACAGAGACTTTGAGCATTATTATTAGTAATGAGGAGTAAAGAAATTTCCCTTCCTAGCTTAAAACCCAAACCAACGCATTTTTCCACAATTAAATACTATCGAAAGAACGTTGTAATAGGAATATTTTAATAATTTACTTAACATTATTCCATAATAACTAAGGAAATAAAAGCAGACAACTTTTTCGTATTCAGTAAGTTACAGCCCATTAGCCGGGGCTAAAGCAGAAATACATGAAATACACCGCCAGCTCAGTCATTTCCAGCCGAGGACTGCAGTTTCGTGCTTATTAGCACTCATCAGCCCGGCATAGGAAAGTGACTGAACCGGAGATGGAAAAACCTTCTTAAGGAAGCCAAGAGTGCCAAACAAACTGGTAGCTAAAATAGAATTAGCTCAGACCAGACAAGTGACCGAAACAATGGTTCCGTTCGACTCGAACATTGAAGGCAAGGCAAGGCAAGGCATGGTATATTCAATAAGGTTACAGTCCATTAGCCAGGGTTAAGGCAGAAATACATGAAATATTCAAAATTATTTTAATTCAAATCCTTTTCAATAAAAAAAGGATTGATCACCAAACTAAGCATGTTTTTAAAAGTGTAAACCAAAAAAAAAAAAAAAAAAAAAGGAATTTGAACAATGCAAGGGAGAAAAAGACGTAACCTTGGTAACATACACATTTAAATTTAAGCATCGAAAATTAATTTAATCTATGATTTTATTTTCAAGCTTAATCATTTAGAATCGTTGGCTTGCGGAAGATAAGCCTTGGATGTTGGTTTTCTCTAAACGATTTCTAAAGATTTCCTAATTGCTCGTAGAAACTTCTAAAAAACTTCTTCTTGTGCCAAAAATTCCAAGCTTTCGAATGATTTAAAGCTTAAAAATGTGAATGAAATATTTCTCCTTCATATTGTCAAATTTATGTGAAAAATGGGCTTAAAATTGGAAGAGAAAAGATCAAAATTGAAATTTCGAAAAATTATTTTCGAGGTGCACTCCTCCATCCTGCGAACTAATTTTGTGCCAAATTTCATGAAAATCGGTAGAACGGTCTAGGTGCTACGCGCGTCATAGGCATCCAAACTTTCAGCTTTATTATTTGTAGATATACATGGAAAAACGAAATAAAAACACACATTATCAAGAAAATATATCATGTAGCTATAACGAGGCTATTGGTATGTTTCGGTTCCTTGTCTGAGTCTGATTGATTAGCTTCTTTTCTCACCCGTTTCGTGTTTATAAAGGTGTCTACGCTTCTGTTATTGTGTTCTCTTACGACTCCTTTGTTTGTGGAGCATTTTTTCATTAATGTTGATGCTTTATTGTTGGCTTGTTGTATTTTCCTTATAATTTGTGCATAATTTATTTTCTTTAGTAATATGTTCTAATGGGGTTGTTGCTAACAGTCAAAAGCACCACTTTTAGTCACTGAAGTTCATAGAATGAGCACAAAAAATAACATGGAGCGAAAAAAACCTTTTGTTTTCAAAACGCTTGATTTTTAATTATTTTTTTTTAAATTCCCGCTTCTGAAAATGAGGCCTGGTCTTGATGACATCATAGGAACTTTGGTGCGCTTTTCCACTGGCGCGCTGAATGCTTGCTGTCTACCACAGTTTTCGATTATGAAAATTGAGAAGCGAATTAAATATTGCTCTACGCGCTTGCTATCAATCCTATCGTTGCCAGTACATATATGTAAAGAAGCGAATTACTATATATATGGCGTTATGGCATCAGCGAATGGCATTTCATCACTTGTGATGTCATGTGCAGAAACGTAATAAATTAAATTGAAGCTGCGCTGAGATTAAATAATTGTTAAAAAAAATATTAAACCTTGTCAAATTATTTTAAAAATGGTCAAAATGCTATGTTTTTAAGCATGCTCTTTCAGAAAAAAAATGCTTCTAAAACTTCGGCAACAACCCCATTTTTCATTTTTGGTTTGTTGAAAAGTATTGATTAGTAATAAGACTTAATGTGAAGCCATTACTTTATCCTCTTAGTTTGATTATTAGAAAAAGATTGCTTTAGTATTTGGATGAAGTAGATTTTGTTGTCCTCATAAAAATATAAATACTGTAATAGCTCATTCATCCGGCATTTAAGTAACCGTAATTTTTGCCAGTGGGGTGGTTTGCATAATTTTTAAAATATTTTTTGTAAAGAACATGCTTAAAAACATAGGATCTATTTATTAAATAATTTGTTTAAGCTTAATATTTTTAAAAAAATACTTAAATCGGAATACTTTAATTGTTTACGCTTCTGCTGATGACATCACGAATGATGAAATGCCATTCAGTGTTGCCATTGACAGAGCAAAATATTTAATTCGCATCTTTACTCACGTGTATTGGCAACAATATGGTTTATAGCAATAGTAGAGCGCAATTTCAATTCGCTTCTTGATAATCATAACGTCGAAATGCATTAGAGAGCTGCGATAAAGAGCTTCATTTGTGACGTCATTAAGACCACGCCTTGTATGAAAAATTGGACATTTTAAAAAACTAATTTAAAAAATAACTGTTGGGAAAATAAAAGTATTTTCTGTCCATTACTTTACTTACTGGGTTTTTATTACTTTTTTTTTGCTTATTCTATCAATTTCAGTGACTAAAAGTATTACTTTTGACTGAAGGAAACAACCCCATCGTTTTCTTCATTAGTTGTTTTTATATTCATACCCTCATCCCTTCAAAAAATACAGTAAATATTTAACTTGTTGATTAACCCAACAAACTGATATTTTCTTATCAGTAAATCCTTTAAAATAAAAATGTCTTAAGCATTAAAAAAAAAAAAAAAAAACATGCTGAGCCTATAAGAAGGGGAACATTTTACCCTTGAACTTTGCATTTTAACTATACTATCACGATATAGAAAGTACCAATAGAAGTGACATGGTTCAAAAGGTTAGTATTTTATTCTTTTCTCTTAATTAAATCATGCATCACAGGTAGCATTGAAAAAATAACTTTTTAATGTACTGTTTTCGCCAAAAATTATAAAGACAAAAGAAAAATTCCTGAAACTCTTGATTGCATTATGTTGGAAAGTTATACAAATTTTAAGGGAAACTAATGGTAAAAGAGACAATTTTAAAAAAAAATTATTGGAAATTCATAGAAATTTCGTATCCTTAGAATGAATTATGATTACCCCCCTGTAATATGGACAAAATTATAAGAGCATTTAGATTTGTGTATTCTAAAAGGTAAAATTTGCTTGTTTCTACTTCCTTTTACAAAAAAGGAAGTATTGTATTCGCGAAAAAAATTTCACTAAAAAATCGGCCTTAATTTCCATTTTTCTCACCCCCGAATGAATGTTGAGTATTTTTCGACCCGGTCACACGTAGATATATGCCTAGGAACCTACTGACACCCAAAATATCCATTTTGACCGCCCCCGAATTAATTACAACGAATTTTCGCGTGACCTCCATATGTATGTGCGAATGTATTTCGCATAACTCAAAAAGGGTATGTCCTAGAACGTTGAAATTTGATACGTAGACTCTTAGTGGGGCCTAGTTGTGCACCTTCCCTTTTGATTGCATTAGAAAACGCATAAAATGAGCTACAAAAAAAATTATTTTCTGGAAAACAAGAAGAGATCCCATGCTTCTTTCTTTTTCATGATGTTTTACACATAGCCAGGTACCATAATATATAAAAGGTTTTTTTTTCCTAGTGATGCTGTTTTGAGTTAATTGATCAAAAAAGCACAATTTTTGATAATTTGAAAAATATCAGGGCATTTTTCTCCTAAAAAAAATTAAACCTCAAACAAATTTTGTGTCATTTATTCCCTTCATAGTATAAACTTTCAGTATATGTTACATTGTTTTCGGAGGGTGGCTTTTTGGGGGGAATAACGCAGGTTCAATTTGCGCGAAAACGGATAAAATCCATAATTTTGCGACCCCTTATCTGAAGAAAGCAACAACCCCCAACCAAAATAACTATGAAGTCATAATCACTAGATACAGTACAACCAATAAATATAAATATAGCCGTGGGGTGGTGTTTCTGTAAAGAGCTAAAGCGCACTGAAACGTGATTTTTAGAATTTTTCTAAAAAGCGCTGCAAAACGTCACTTTGGGAATTTTTAACGAGCGAAAAAATTTTTTTGGAAGGCTAAAAATTTCAGAATGTTCACTTCTCATGACCTACTTTGACATATAAAAAAATTATAAAAATCAAAAATGGTCACTGCCACACTTTGTCTGAACTTCAAAATAATGGCTCTTAAAGGTGACTGAAGAAAGGGGGATATTATTGATTACTAATGGTTTTCAGATCAAAACGCTAGTTGTCCTTATAATTTTGTTCAGTTCTAACAATGACATTTTTTAAATCAATCATGGTAAAACATTTATATTTTTGTATTTTGAAATGTTCTGCTATCCACAGTGGTTTCTAACATAAAAAGGCATTTTGTGTAAGAATTTCATTGAATTATTTCAGAAACATATATATATATATATACATATATATATATATATACATTTTTTTTTGCTGTGCAATCTTCCGTATGTCTTTATAATTCTGAATACCACTGTATAAATAAGCTGTATAGTTTTCATTCTCTAAATATAAGAATACTCTTGCAGATCTTATATGCTTCGAGATTGCAAATTTTGTTAAATTCCTGATCTCTTTTCCAATAACATTACAATTTTCCTTTTTAATTTATTCATGAATTAATTACATTCAATCTCATATAAATAATAGCCGATGATAAAGTAAGCCGCATGTTTCAACAATGAAACTCACGCCACGGCATGATATTTTGATAATATGATTTGGTAGAGTTTGAGTCATTTTTACTTTCTTCTATATCTAATATATAGAAACAAGTATGGATTCGTGCAAATTTTCGAATTTCGAATTTTGACGAATTCGAACGTTTTGAGGTGTGCCGAATTCCATTTCAACCCATTTTTGGAAAATGGCTGTCTGTGTGTGTGTGTGTGTCACTTCTGTGTGTGACCAGTTTTTTTGTGGCCGCTCTACAGCAAAAACTACCGCATGAAATGGAACGAAATTTGGAACAGATATGTGCCGCTATGTGAACTTATGCTCATTGGTTTTTGGCGCGAATTCCTCCAAGGGGGGAGGGGAGGTGCAGCATTGGGACTTTTTTGAGTTATAAGTGCCTGCTAATCCCCAGGAAGTAACTAACGGAATCAAACAAAATTTGGTCCATATATTGCCCCTAACAGATACTGGTGCTGATTCAATTTTGGTGTCAATAGCTCAATTGGGGGTTGAGCTATAGAACATTTTTGTTGTCAATTGTGACTGCTGTACCTCAAGAAATAATGAATGGAATCAAACAAAAAATTATAGACTAGAAGCCCCTAGAGGGTAAAAGAGCTGATTTTATTTAGGTGTCAATAGCTGAAAAGGGGGTTGCGCAATCGAACGTTCTTTTTTCCATTGTAAATGCCATATCTCAAGAAGTAATGCTACGTTCTGGATAAAATTTGGTGTAAATGTGAATGCTTTTTTAAGAAATCACATTGCTTATTGTTCTCATCTGACTGTTTTGATGTCCAATCTTTTTATTTTCCCACCGCCACCCTCCGCACCATCACCGTCGACCGGCTCCTCACGATGCTGCTCCTCTACCGAGAACCGTCTCCAGGTTGCGTCCATATCCTACACACACACGCACACATGCGCATACACACACAGACATGCACACGCATACACCACACACTCATGCCTGCACACAGACACACACACGCCTACACACACATACACACACACACTCGTGATTGCGAAAAACATAATTTGAATACAAGATGAAAAATTCAAATTAATTATTTATTTTTTTTTTTTTGTGAATAAAAATAGCTTTATAAATGCAACAATAAGAATGATAAATTGTAATAGACTGTCGTCTGCGTATTTCACGTCAATTAAATTGTTGAAAAATGACAAGAAAATTGCGATGATTTAAATTTTTTTAATTATTGTCATCTTGTGTTTGTCAACAAATAAATGTTTGTAATTATTTTAAGCAAGGCTTTTAAAATAATTTTCAATTCTCATTCTTTGCTTTGCTTTTGAGATAAATCGGGAATTGGGATGGTCGTCAAGCAAAGTTTAGGTCGTGAGAAAAAAAGAGCTAAATATATGATTGCTTATGTTTTAAAAGCAATGAGTAAACCAAGCTAATTCTTTTAAATAAGGATACTACTTGATACTAGGTACATGCTCCCATAAATACTTTTGTGGCTCACTCAGGGCTTTGAGGGCAAAGGTCAATTGAAACTGCTACTTTTTAAACTTTTTTTGCCTTGTTTAGGCCCGGATATCTGCTAAAGTCGTGAGTAAGCCTCGGAAATAAGCATATGATTAACTACTCTCCACAGTATAGTACTAAGAAAAATATAAAGTAGCTATCGTTTCTCTTAGCTTTAGTAGATTTACGGTCTCAAAGTCGACGATTTTTTTAAAATGCCTAAGTTTAGAGATCAATAACTTTGATCGCGACGTGTCAACAGCTTTGGGACACAGCTGTAGTTATAGTACAAGTGGTGTAGTTTAAGGTCCTGGTTAGAAACATATGGCAACTAATCAACTTTTTAAATTACGCTGTCTCAAAGTTGATAATATGAACAAAAAGAATCACAGTTTTAGGTCAATTACTCTAAAACACCCGAGTCATCGTTCATCTACAAAATAATTACGCAAAAGTAAACGAACAAAAATAGGACTGCACCTTTTAAACAAAGCAACTAATATATTATTTCCATTAAAAAATCTTTTAATCGCTTTTAAAAGAAAAAAAAAAGAATAATAAGCTCATTAAAATAACTACCTAATATCAGAAGAAAAAAAAAACGTTTCCCGTCGTTTAAATCCCTATTTTAATTTTCTTTGCTTCTATTTATTTTTTCTGAGGCATTCATATTTGTTTTAGAACATATTTTTAATTTTGTGTCCACCACAGCTTTTTAGAAAGTTACAACAGTTTTAAAATTTTCTGTAAAAAAAGTTCGCTTTCATTCCACTTAGAAGAAATTTATGGAAATTTTTAGTTCCATATCAAGAGTAAAGATGGCAGCACCACTGATGATGTGCCTCATTCGACAGTCCAACTTTATATTCTACTTTTGAATTTCATTTCTTCTGTAAAACTACTATATTTTTGTGGTTTCTTTTATGTTTTTGTTTTGTAACAACTAGGTAGAAATATGCTACAACTTCAAAATTTTTCTGAAGTCGTTTTTGCCCATGGGACGAAAAATATTTGAGGGTCGATTTCTAACTCTTTTTCGTGTTCATAGACGGCAGCACTACAAAGACCTGTACCAAGCTATGACAAATGCTTGAAAAGTCACTGGAGCAATGTCGAAATATAGCGTAAGGGTGGTAGATTTTTGTGCAATAAATGTCTTTGCTCTATCGATACTCGTTCTTTTTTTATTTCAAAACGGACCTTACTTTAAAAACAAGCCTCCTACATTACTTACATCTTTACATCAATGATTTTAAACAGGTTTTCCCTTTTCAATCAAGGTTTGAAGTCAAACTTAGGACTCTATTTAGGCATTGATGATTGTGAGTACAAATTTTCATAAAAAAAAATCATGGCTTTCCTCTTCCCTAAACACCAATCCTTTGACTAACTAACCAATTTTAGAACCTTCCAACAGCTAGAGTGTGAAAGATGATCATTTAATTAATTTTTCACTATGCAACAAAAAAATATCTTTTTGTCTGCATGCTGGTTTTAAATAGTCAATTCCTGCTAGTTTTGGGTCGAGGAAACCGAATATGGTAGTGAATTCCTTTTATCAGCTCTTTTTTTCAAGATGCATAAAAGCCCAATCTAGAAAGTTGCACAACAACTGCACACTGATTTTAAATGGTCCATTTCCTTTTTCCGAAAGCATAGGGTACTTTTGGCCTATTGCTGCAAACGCTTCATTTTCGATTGCTTTTTGCTCTTCAAAGAAGAACCATCTCTTGTAATAGTTCAGCAGCATTTGGTATGCATTAGCTCAGCCTAATGGTCCTGATATCTGCTTTCCAATGTAAATGGTGAAACCTTTCCTCATGCTTATCGCTAATAGCTTTGCAGTTTTAAAGAAAAATACCCTAGAGGAAGAGAGCAAAATAGTTTCAGAGACACAGCATTCATCATGGGTCATAGAACTTCCATAGGTATTTTTTGACTCCCTGTTTTCAGTTCTCGTTTTCTCTGCTGCTTGGAAATGCTAATAATACACATTTAAAAGCTTCTTAGGTGTTTGTCTACCCTTTTAAATTTTTTTCTTTCAAAAGCAGCGATTTTAATGATAGCGCGTATTTAAGGGGAGTCGGTAACCTAAATACTTTCAAAAATTCCCTTTTTTTATTTTTATATATTTTAAAACTCCATTTCAATATTTTTTTAATGATACAAATTTCTTGATCGTAAGTTAAAATAAGCTTTAAAAAAATGAATGCTTTAAAATAAGCTTTAAAAAAATGTTAACACACTCAGTTGAGGTATGATTTTCCCCTTTAAGTTGCAATATCTCGAAATGGTATTTTTTATAAACTAAATGTTCCTTTTTCTTAAACTAAATTGTGTAAGGCTTTGGAATTTTTACCACCTATTCCATACATCTAGTTGCATGTACTAAAGTAAATTTTTTCTCATGTTTGAAAAATATTTTTAGAGCTGATTTCGTGTTGCAAAATTGCATTTTTAGAAAAAAAATACGGTGACTTACACATTAGAGTAAAAAAAAAAAAAAAAAAACTAAGCTCTCTTTTTGTAAAATTTGACTTCAGCGTAAAGATAAGTCTACTTAAGGTAAAGAAAAAATATCATGATTGTATCTTTAATAGATTTTCAGAGAAAGGTACACGAACCTAGGAAAATGAACTCTATGGTATTGGAAAATCATCTTTATTCACAGCTTTGACGAAGTTCTTCATTATTCCCAGCAGGATGAGAATGGGTGGAAGCAGAAATGGGTGGATCTACTAAAGGCTGATTTTTGGAGGTCTTCCCAGAATTCAAGTTTCTTGAAGTCCATTTCGGTTTTCTGTCGTTAGATTTTCTATCCCAACCAGTAGTTGAATTTTGGAAGACAGTTAGCCCCATGTAGGGGAGGAGGGCGTTTTATCTTCCAGGAAAAAGAGCATTCGTGAGATTTCATCACCTTATTTGGCTCTGTGATTTGAAAACTAGAAATAATCTCAACTTTTTACGGTTATTTTCGTGTTTAGGGAGGAAAAGTACTTAATAAGTAGCTTTTTTAGCCGGATGAGTTTTTAGTGTTACTATTGTTACTCAGGTAATTTGTTAAAATCTATTCTTAATGTAATATGTTGGGAGTCAAGAGAGGAATGCAGTAAAACCTGTGAAAACCATGTTGAATGAACGAATTTTTAACGTTTTAGTGCACAAAAATTTCATCTTACTTCAGACTCGTTTTTCGGGGGTACACTAAACCCCTTTTTCAGTGCAAAGAATTGTGAGCTTTTGGATTAAAAGTCATCCAAGGAAACCTCTAAAAGTTCACTTTTTTGCATTGAAAAAGCGATTTCTTGCAATACCGAAACACGTGTCTGCTTTAATTTGCAATTTCTGTACATTAATACATTGGTTATTTAATTTCCAAGCACAAAGGTTTTTATTTGTTATAACGATGTTGTTAAGACCTTAAAAAAATTGTTGCAGACAGATTATTGTTATAGTTAGTTTAAACATTTATGTGCAACATCTCTCCTCTTGTTGTTGGTGTGGTGAGCTTGTAATGTTTTGAGTAATTTGAGTAGAATGTACTTCTAATGTTTTTAACTTGATCTTAGAGGTTTAGAATTAAAGAAAAAGAGAAACAATAATTTAATAATCGATAGTTTAGCTATCAAGGCAACATGAAATTATTTAATTTTGAAACACCCTAATTACTTAAAATGCACTGGGATTTTTTTAATGTTATCAACATCGGTAACATCTTTTAAACATTGGTCAAACCACTGTTTTCATTTGGTGTCGTGTTTACTTTATCTTGCTGCATTTTCAAATTTATTCTCGTTTTTCGAAAAAAGTATTTCTTTGCAGAAACTTGATTTGATCCGTCTTCAATTGGATTTTAGTACAGTTTGACTTTTTTCTCTTGGTCCTTAACACATTTCTTAGCATTTTGCTTCCCTCATGTGGAAATGGGGCAGACAACACATCACCAATGCTCGTACCGGCTACAGAATCAGTAATATTTTCCTCAAACATTGCGAATGGAGTGTAACCTGTTTTACTATGATGATGATGAATGAACAGGGTACCCAAATTTCCAGTGCAGAGGCGAAAAGGTCTTATTTGGGTCGCCAGCTCGTCAAAAGATCACTCCGCACCGAGGCTAAGAAAAAGCTTTTACAACGGGCAAAGCAGTCTCCCCCCCCCCCCCCCCCAAATAGTTGTTGAGGACTGAAATCGTGTAAGTACTATTTGTAAGAAATGCTATTAAAAAATGTTATTTTGATTTGGTTAACGTAGGGGTTCTCAAACGGTGGTTCGCGAGATGTGTCCCGGGGGGTCGCAGGATGTGGAAGAAAAGTTTAAAGAAAATTTATTTTCTTTGTTTATTTTTTGCACTGCGTGCAAGAAAGAACTTAAAGGAATGCAAGGAGGGAAAACTACTTCAAATAATAAATTAGTTAAGTTTATAAGGGTTTATGAAGATATTTAAGGTTAATTGAGGTAGTAAGAAGCAAAGGGATGCAAGTGTTAAAATTTTGAGAAAACTAGTTCAAACGGTAGGTGAATCCCTCCTCTGCCTTGGGGCAAGAGATAGTACTATTAGCCCGGTGCAATGCAATGTACAGCATGATTTAGAAAAAAAAAAAAAAACAATGAAAGCCTACCTAGGACGTAGTTTTTATACGCGTTTTACTCAGAACTTGAAAATGTCATTTTACACTTCTTTGCTTCTCACCGCCTCAATTATAAAATAATTCAAGAGACTAAAATTCATATTTTTTTTACTAGTTACTTGTTTTTATAATGATAATATTTAATGATTTGTGTACTTTTTGGTTATTGTTTTAGGGTTTAGACAGAGTAAAACTTTGGGGGTCGCCAAAACACTTAGTCTAAAAAGGGGGTCGCAGAGTAAAAGTTTGAGAAACCTGGTTTAACTTTTTATAGGAATGATTCTTCGATGACTAGACGTTTAGCATTTTCGTCGACAAAAATTAATTTTTCCTGAGCTCCCCCAGGCAGTTTCGCACACCGCTTGGGGGAGCTGCTATTCCAGCAAGATTGTTTTGTTTACTATCCGAACAAGCGGACAACTCTGATTCTACGGTCGGTATTGTCCGTTTCTCACAAGAAGGCACTTGACTTTTCCCTCGTCACGTGGTATCCGATGATTCTATTTCGCTGTCTTCGGTCGAAGGTATATTCTGATCATAGCATTTTGTTATAAAAGAAGAAGTTTTTAAAATGTAAGAATAACTAAAATGGCAAGAGGCAAGTGATGCCAACACAAAATACATTATCATTGCAACGATTCTCTATTTTTTTCCTAGGGCACAAAAATGTTCCTCTCTCTGTTGACAAAACATTAGTTTCCTTTGTATCATTGAAGAAGATACAATTTCTGAGAATATAACTGTTTAAAATCAAACAAAAGGCACTTCTCCTTTGTCTAGTTTTCACCAAATTTGCTTGAATTCGGCCCCTGCGTACAGTGACGTAACCAGAAAAAGTTTTAAGGGGGCACATTGAAAAAATAAAAACAGAATTTTTTGATCTGATAGGAAAAAAGGTCAAAAGGTATCCAGTCAAACTTTGAAACATCTAGTTTTGAAAACGCAATTTTGGCCTTAAAATCGCGACTATAGGCCATGTTTATTGATGTTAGGGAGGGAGCTCAGAAACTGTTTCCGACCGATGATTTTTTTAAATAGATTGAAATCAACTCCTTCTCTCCTTGCAAGTTTTCGAAATTGGAGTTTCAAAAACGCAATTTTAGACGAATTTTGAAGATTTTATGGACGGGAGAATCTGGAGCATTTCTTAAGGAAAATTGCTTAAAATTATGGTTCAAAAACTTTAGCCATGCTTTACATTCAGGGGCTATTCCACTTAAATATTTTTGTAAGTTGTTTAAAAAATCCATTTTTTTGTGATATTAAAGAAAGGTGGCATGGGGACCCTTGCACGAATATTTCCCTGAACTTGTCTTAAAACGCAATTTGTAAAGCCATATTTTGTAATATTAGGGTCAGTGATTTTTCGAAATTAGAACTCCAAACCGCAATTCTGAGCAATTTTTGATATTGTTGAGTATTTGTGGGCTTCTCCCTAAAACCTACAAATATTTGATGCAAAAGAATAACATCTTTGTTTATAACACATATGAAAGTTGGTACAAGTAAAATCACTCTTGAAAAGAATCCACTCTTGTAAAGAATCATTGGATGAGACCAGATCGAAATCTAATTTGAATGTAATTTACTTCGATAAATACATGTTCAATTTATAATCAGCAACTTATTTATTTGTGTTCTTAGTTTGATCAATATGAATAACCAATTCAGGTTTAATTGTTAGTTTTTTTATGAAGTGCGATAACATTTTACTAGATAAATATTTGGATTTTTAACATTTTCATTTTTCGAAGAGTTTTTGGGACATTAATGTTTAACAAATATTAGAAACATGTTAATTGCTTGTCTTTTAATTTGTATTATGCATAACCCTCTGATTGTTCTGTTCATTAATATGTAAGAAATTAAAGTATGTATTATGCACTGATGTTACAGCTAACTTGATTTTTCTGTGTGTATGGGGGGGGGGGACGCCAGGCAACTTTCGCCCCGGGCACCATCAGAGCTTCGGACGGCCCTGATGACAAGTGTCTTTAAGAAATACACTTTTTGTACAAAGCAGAAATGTTGTACATGAGAATGGCCGAAAAATATTGAATACTTCAGTTCAAAAATTTGAAAATTTATTAAGAAGACCGAGCCAATCAGATCTGCAAAATACTTGAGGAATTGAACAAAATGGTGGGAAGACACGGTTGTGTCATACAGTCTATTCAAAATTCGTCCTTTTTACTCATTACTATTTAATACAGTCGTAGGTCAAGAAAGTAACATGAAAACCTTAAGCTAGAATTTGAAATAACGTACCATGATTAGTTTAAAAAAAATGATATGTAGATGAAAACAATTATGTTATCCCTTAAAGTATACATATTTTACCCTTACAATTCAGTCCACTTGAGATTATTACAGCTAAAATATTCCTTCATCTCAAAGTTTTAATTGAGTCCAAAAATCTAGAGAAGGTTGTGGGAACTTCCCATAACCACATTAACTCGTGCCGTGTTGGCCTAATAAATACGGCTTCGGGCTCGTAACTGGAGAGTTCCGGGTTTGATGCCAGCAGGTCGGAGATCCTTCATGTTCACTGAGGATAACCGGGGCACGCTAAATATGTCGTGGTCTTAGTCAACCAAGTAAATCAATGATTCTGAGGGTACTGCCCCAGGAGATGTTAGACTTCTTCTTTGGTTCTAAATTATCAAAGTGTTTGATAGTGCTTCCATCTATCGTGTGCTCACTGAACCAAAGCGGACTTCCACATTAATGGTGCTCTTCAAACAGAAGTCGTACTGCTTGCGTTAAATTTAGTAGCATCTGTACACAAGCTGTGATACCCTAGTAGTATACGCAACAACAACAACCTTTAAGTTTTAGCCAGTCCCACGGGACTTCAAGTTATAGAGAGTTGACTGTTTTCATTTAATTTGTGGAATATATTGTCCGTATGAAATTAAAAAAAAAATATATTAAGTACACTTATGGAAATGGAAAAAGTGTTGCTTATTGTTAAAAATTTTACAACTTTCTGTATTCATTAACTATTATTCCCAGACATGATAGTTTTAGGTTTTTCAATAACTGAACATATTTATACTTTCCATTCCCCCTCCCCTAGCTGTAGTTTTGCTTTTACTCAAGATATTTATCCCTTAGAAAGGAAACAAAGAATAAAAAAAATCATAAAAAATAACATATAAAGACATCTTTTTGCTTTTTCTAATTTGTTTGAATTTGTTAAGCTGCTTAGAAGTTTTTTTATCTTACGTTTTGTGACTGATTAACTCAGGTTGGCCAGTTTTGTTTGAACTACAAAAATTGAGGATTATTCAAAGCTGTTAAGCACCAAAATGTCTCTTGCTTCTTTCAATGCGGATTGCTTAAAAGTTAGTTGGAAATCAATTATTGAAATGAATAAAAGTAAAATGTTAGGCATGAATTTAAGTTGGCACTGTATAAATTTCATTCTCTAAAGATGAGAATGCACTTGCAGATTTTATGTGTTTTGAGATTGCTATTTTTGGGAACTGTCTGATCTCTTTTCCAATAACATTGAAATGTTTCTTTCTTTCTTAGTTTCTCATGGCTTTATTACACTCAACATTTTAGTACGCTCTCGACAATTTTGGGGATTTGTGTATTAGGAGTTAGGCGTTTCCAGTGATTTTTGTAATGCCAAGTTTTACTGTACATATTATTTTTTTTACTTTGAAAATGTTTCAAAATACTACGGCTATTTTTGATTGAATCAACTATCGCGTTTACTGCTCCAAATAATCTAGACTACGGTATTTGAATATTCATGCAAAATGAATTTGTTTATGTTTTTTTTTCTGTGATAAATACTAAATACTTTATTACAGCTAAACACGAACACTGGTTCAACCAGCAATGATCAAATGGATCATTAGATCAAGCGTGTGCCAATGCTTCAAGGCCATTAGAATGCAAACATTTAATTGTTTTGAACAAATTTCATGCTACAATGTAGGTGAGCCTTCAATTGAAAGTACATTGTTAGTCGCAGTGTTTGCTGAACAATGCTTTTATTAAAATGTATCTCAGCTTTTTAAAGCTGCATTAATATTAGAGCGGGTCACCGTCCTATGAAGTCAAAGTTATTGATTTTTATCGGACACATGAGATGCCAAATAGTTTAAAGTTTAAAAAATTTGGTGTTAGATTCGAATACATTTTCCACCTATATAACTGCATAAACGCATTTTTATCAATTGTAATTTTTGACAAAAAGTAACTAAAATTAATTTTTCTTCGTTTATCTAAGTAGGAATTGTCTTTTAGTACTTTTTAATATTACTTGTTTGATTTGAAAATTTAATGTCTCATTCATTTATCAAAAGTAATTAAAAAATCTATTTTAATACCGGGGCTTATATTGAAAAAAATGATCCCATCTCTTTTAATACCATCTCTTTTGATACCGCCGCTAGAGGGCGCTACAGTTGCTGGGGAGTGATTTTGCTGCTCCTGAGATAAGTGATTTTTTACTGTAATTGTTTATTTTACTACTTTAGTTTCAGTATTTTTATTGTATTTTATCATATAATTAAGTATTCTTGTGCTTTTAAGTCTTATTTTTGATTTACTTGCTTTCTTAAAGTGTTTTTCTATTCTGTGTAGCTAAGCCTAAATTGTGCTGATTTCTTGTTAAGCCTGACTGCTCTGTTTAGGGTGTAACTTGTTTATTTTAATTTACTGCTTGTCTTAGGATTTAGTAATATTTGTATCTTTTTCTTCCAATGCTTTCTAATTCTAATAATTAGCATTATTTCTCCAATTTTGTATTTTTGTATTGACTTTTTAAGTGTACCATTTTGAGCTAGAATGGGAATTATATGCATAATGAAGGAGGTTAAAAGTGGTAAAGGGGACAAGTGGATTTCTTGTGCCCTATGTCAGATGTTCTGCTTGTTTAAGGGGAAGGATGAGTCTGAGAAGGATTTCATTTGCACAAATTGTGTTGAACTCTCAGAAATCAGGGTTAGGATGCTTACTTTGGAGGGTGAGTTAGCATTAGGCTGTAGGCGTGTAGATGGGGTAAACACTCCAGAGGGAAAGGGGGAAGTTAGCAAAAAGGAGGTTGGCATTAGCTGTGTGTTAGATAGTGGGAATATTCCAGAATTAAAGGAGGAAGTTAGTAAAAAGGATGTGGGAATTAGCTGTGTGTTAGATAGTGGTAAAATTCCAGAGGTAAAGGGGAAAGTTATTGCTGAGGCGACTAACTGGGAAACAAAGGGTATAATTTTGGGAGATTCAATGGTGCGTGAGGTGGGAAACTCAATAGGCAGAGTTAGACGTAAGGTGGCTAGATGTTGTTTGCCAGGGGCTCGGGTGAGAGATGTAAATAGGGTTGCTGAAAAGAAGAGGGTATTTAATAAAGAGGATGTAGTTACTTTGTGGGTGGGAACTAACGATGTAGGCCATAGTAACAATGATGAGTTTACAAAGGAATGGGATTCCCTGTTGGACAAAGCAACCAACTGTTCGGCAAATGTCCAAGTGGTTGGTTTGCTTCCCAGGTATGGAGTGCATAGGAGTTGGTTAAACCAACGGGCTAGGTGTATCAACCTGGTACTCAAGGAAATTTGCGTAAAGCGTAGTATCAGGTTTATTGATGTGTGGAGTAGATGTAAACGAGATTGGATTGCTAGGGATGGCCTACATCTGAGCTCTACAGGGGTCAAAATGGTTAGTGGTTAGTTTTTTGATTCTGAAGCCTCTAAAACCAAAGTTGGAATGGGGGGCATGGTTTAAGGAGCAGAATTCGAAAGGGTACTAACTATCGGGATTTTAGTAGAAACGGAAATAGGGTGGCTAATAAGAGAAAAGATTTTAACACTTGGGATTCAAACAATCGTGCAGCATTAAATAAAAGTAAGATGGGCTTACTTAAGGTTTTTTATACAAATGCTCGTAGTATTAGGAACAAGATGGAAGAATTGAAAAGCATAATTATAGACGAGAGGTTGGATATTATTGGAGTTACCGAGACATGGGCTACCGAAAGTGATGATGATTTATTATCTATTGCTGGGTAAAATTTGTTTAGACAAGATAGAGTAGGTAAAAGAGGTGGTGGGGTTTTATTTTATGTCAGAGACACTTTAATTTGCAATGAATTGGTAATTAATGATAAACCTAATGAGATGGATATGATTTGGATGGAGTTGATTAGTAATAAGGGCAAAAAACTACGTTTGGGGAATATTTATAGGCCACCCAACTTAAGCCAGGGTCAAGACGAACAGATGTTTAGTATTATTAGTGACATTTCTAGCAAGGGGTCAGTCATCATAACGGGAGATTTTAATTTTCCAGGAATTGATTGGAATAATTTTTACCATAGTAATAGCAGAGAAGAGGATTTTTTGAAAGTAATTGGTGACTGTTTCTTAGATCAAATTGTAACTCAGGGTACTCGACAGGACGCGATTTTAGATCTAGTTTTCTGCGACATGGAAGGCTCTGTTCAGGGGTTATGTGTAGGGGAACACATTGGAGATAGTGACCACAACAGTATTAGGTTTGGGATTAAATTTGATATGCACAAAGTAGAGAATTTTAGGTTTGTGCCCAATTTCAGAAATACTGACTTTGTGGCACTTCGGCAGAGTATAAAAGCAGTTTTTTCTTCTGGATTGGACAATAGCGATGTGAATCTTCAGTGGGCAGAGTTTAAGGAAAATCTAGCGAATACGATTAGGGATCATGTTCCTTTTAGGAGAAAGGGTGTCAACACTAAAATTTGGCCAATGTGGTTCTCCAGGGAAACTAAAGACGCTCTAAATTACAAGCAAGCTGCTTTTCATAGGTTTAGAGAAACAGGTCACAGTGCAGATAGGCTCCAATATTGTAAGGCAAGGCGTAAATTTAAGTATTTGGTACGGATTCAGAAAAGAGAGTTGGAGCAAAGACTGGCAGATAACAAAAACAGGAATCCCAAGAGGTTTTTTGCATACGCTAATTCGGGGAAAGTTCGAAATAGTCATATTGGGCCACTGGTTGATGAGCACGGAATTTTAATTCAGGACGATAGTGATATTGCTAATGTTCTTAATAACTTTTTTTCGAGTGTTTTTAACGATAACTGTATCTCAACAGTTGACACCAACAAGACACAAGCTATAGTACAGCTTGAGGACTTTGTATTTTCCAGGGATGACGTTTTACTTCATTTGAAAAAAATTAAAGAGACTAAGGCTCCGGAGCCAGATAATATTTATCCGAAAATTTTAGTTGAATGTGCAGAGGAATTAGCAGATGTAATCGCAAACATTTTCAATGCTTCTTATAATTCGGGGACAGTGCCAGAGGACTGGAAGCTGGCTAACATTACACCGCTCTTCAAGAAAGGGTCTAAAGGGAGTGCGGGAAATTATAGACCTGTGAGTCTAACTTCGGTGGTTTGCAAAATTTTTGAAACATTGATGAAAATTAAGATAGTGAATTTTCTAGAAACTAATAATCTATTGACTAGTTTTCAGTACGGTTTTAGGAAAGGTAAATCTTGTGCAACTAATTTATTACATTTCTATGACAAAGTTACCATGGCTTTGGACAATAAGAAGCCTGTAGATGTTGTTTAGATTGATTTTCAAAAAGCTTTTGATAAGGTACCGCATGTTGCTCTACTTAGCAAATTAGCTGATATAGGAATAGGAGGGAAAACTTTCATTTGGGTAAAAAATTGGCTGACCGGAAGGAAACAAAGAGTAGTTGTAAGGGGAAATTATTCTAATTGGAGTGAGGTCTTAAGCGGGGTTCCTCAAGGATCAGTGTTAGGGCCTGCTTTGTTCATTGTCTTTATAAACGATATTCACAAAAATATTTCTGGGAACATGAACTGTTTTGCTGATGATGTCAAAGTTATGGGGACTGTAGAAAATGAAGAACAAGCAAATCAGCTGCAAGAGGATCTAGATCATATTACGGAGTGGGCTGATAAATGGGGTATGGCTGTTAATGTTGGGAAATGTCAAGTGCTACATTTAGGGCATGGAAATAAGTGTACAAGTTATTATTTGCAAGGTTCAGTCATTAGTCAGGCAGACAAAGTTACTGATCTGGGGGTCCTAATAAGTCAGGATTTAAAGTTTAGCCAACAGTGCAGCATTGCTAGCAACAAAGCCAATAAGATGCTTGGGTTTATCATTAGATCTATTTCAAATAAATCTAAAGAAGTTCTTCTGCCCTTATATAGAAGTTTGGTAAGACCCCATTTGGAGTATGCTGTTCAGTTTTGGTCTCCTTATCTTAAGAAAGACATTAATGTATTGGAAAGGGTTCAAAGGCGGGCTACAATGCTAATAAGTATACTTTCCCACTTAGATTATGATTCCAGGCTTAGAAGGCTAAAAATGTACAGTCTTGAGCAAAGAAGAGACCGAGGGGACATGATTCAGCTGTTTAAATTTATTAAAACGAAAGATGTTACGGGGCTAAAGTTTAGCACTGAAAACAGGACAAGGGGTCATTGTTTTAAGCTATTTAAATCTCAGGCTAACATGGATATTAGGAAAAATTATTATTTTAGCAGGGTAGTGGAACCTTGGAATAGCTTACCGGAAGAGGTGGTAATGAGCAAAGGAGTAACAGTTTTAAGAGGGCCATTGATCTTCACTGGGGATTGTAAATTGACTAGGACCAGTCTAGCTGGGCCCAGAGCCTGTTGCTGGTCGTCACTTTTGTATTTGTAATTGTTAGCTTTTAAAAATTTCGGGGCTACTTCTAAACACTCGCGATCATAACTTTATTAGTTACAAGAGAAATAAATTAAAGTGATGTGGAAGGATTTTAAAAATATTTCGAAGTTAGTATGCATCGATAGTCTATTCATTTTTCACATATATCTCTACTCTGTAGCTTAATGCAGAATGCTAAGACTAAATACTGAAATTCAAATTAGATCTAAACCGTTTATGATGGCATATAGGGCTAAACAACATTTTATCTTACGCCTTGTGAAAATCCTATTAAATGCATTCTTTTCTGAGAGGAAGATTGTTCGTTCATTCACTTCCAAATAGTTCTCTTTAGACTCATCAAATTGAATTCGAAATTTTTTGTTGTTAATAACTAGATATCGATAGCCGCTAAATCTGGTTTATGCCGGCTAATCGAGTAAAAGCTCTATATTCTAATTTTTCTATTTTCACAGCTGGGACTCTTACTGTGATGCTGTCTTGAAGATGTCTTCCCACTCATCGACTCAGAGTTGTCACACAAACCCGAAGTCCGTTCTTTGGAAACAAACCCAGTAAGTCTTGATTTTTCTTTTTTGTAGTTTGAGGAAAATGCATAATGTTTTATCCCTGGTAGTAAAAAGAGCATGACTTTGAAATATCCTTCGTAGATTTCTAAGAAGGTCTGCACTCTGTTATTTCTGATTTCGAGAAAGCAATGAAAGAGAACTTTTAATGGAAAATAACTTGCTTAAGTTTTCATTTTGAATCTAACTATAGAATAATTTACAAAAAAAAAGAAATTCAAGTGCAGAAACAGATTACTGCAGACGAAAATGAAATTGAAATTGCCTTTTTCGTTTTAGTGTCTTCCTCAAATGGAATTCTTTCTCGCTTAAGTTGTGTACCTGTTACAAAGCTTTTTCTCGTAAAATAAATAAATACCTTTGTGCTGAACAGTAAAGTAAGAAATAACAACTTCAAAAATGCACAAATTGCAGATCACTGCAGACACGTGTTTCGTCATTACAGGGAACACCTTTTTCAATGCAAAAAAAAAAAGCTTATGGAAGAAAAGACATCTGACAAAAGCACCGGTCGGATGTCTTTTCCTAAATAAGCTTATTACTTTTTGCATTGAAAAAAGGCGTTCCCTGTAACGCAGAAACACGTGTCCGTAGTAATCTGGAACTTGTGTTTTTTTGACGCTTTTATTTCTTACTTTACTTTTGCTCATTGTTCGAACTTTATTGGTTCTTTGTAAATTTGTAATTTTTTCATTTATTGTGTGTGTTAATCCGCTGTGTTCATTTTTAAGTTGTTAGATTATGTGAATCTTTGCTTTTTGCACACTTACCTCGCATTGAAAAGGGGGTTCCTTGCAATCCCGAAACATTTGGCTGCAACAATCTGCAATTTAGTGCACTTACACACAGTTGCATTTTTTCCTTACTTTACTTTTCAAGCACATAAGTATCTTTATAACTTAAACTATTGCATATTTTACTTGCACCATTTAATTTCTAAGCATTACTTGGTGCTTATTTATAACTATATTGCCAGTTTAATGCTGGTTCACTTTACTGGCTACTTTTGCTGTTTCAATCGCATTGCAAGCTGGGGGAGGACATCTGCTACCGGGACTAGAGTTTTACAGATGCCAATTTCGACGATGGATATTACAGTTTGAATTTAATTTCATTCATTTCTCATTTTACATAAGAATCAGCAAGCATTATGCAAGACGCTCTTTGAAGGTTTTTTCTTTCTTTTTTGCCGCACAGTATAATTGAAAAAAAAAAAAAACGAGCTGATGTGTGCATCACATGATTTCCTTTTACTCCAATTTTAATGTCATGTTCCCATTATTAGCAGTTTGAATGTGAATTAATAGTTTACTCTCTAAATATCACCACCAGTGGCCAAATTGAAACCAGATTTTTTAAAAAAAAATCGCCAATTTGGCGACAAAACTTGGCGACCAAAAAACTGGCAATATTTCGCAAGTGTCCGCCAAATTATAACACCACGAGTATACATCGAAATTAACAATGATTTCCCCCCAAAAAGGGGCAAAAGACCCCTTTAGAAACACCCGAATACAACCAAAAGGGGAGGTGCACAACTAGATCCCACTAGGGGTCTACGTACCAAATTTAAACTTTCTAGGACATTCCGTTCTTGAGATATGCGACATACATACGCACATACGGACGTCAAGAGAAAAGTCGTTGTAATTAACTCGGGAAATGTCAAAATGGTTATTTCGGGTGTTTTTACGTTCTTAGGCATTTATCCGCGTATGGTCGGGTTGAAAAAAAAAAACTCAACATTAATTCGGGAGCGGGCAAAATGGAAATTAAGGCCGACATTTGAGTGAAATTTTTTTTCACGAATACAATACTTCTTTTTTTGGAAAAGGAAGTAAAAAAGATATACAGCGCGCTCAAGAAAGATTTTTACCGTAATGAAATCTAATAGTAGAATTACTAATAAGTGAAATGAAATGCAGTTTGCGGCAAAAGAAATTCTGAAAAAATTTAAACTAAGTAATTGAACTAAATGGCGCTAGCCAATTGTAGGTAATTGAGCCAAGAAAAGAAAATGGTGACTGTACAGGAGAAAGTGCAGTGTTTCTTTGTTTTTACCGGAAATTAGTCACCGATGACCGCACAAAATATTTTTGTCCTGTAACGATTACCAAAATGTGACGTTTGAAGAATTTTCATATTTCATCCCACGGAATCTTCTATCCAATGTTACCGCCAGCCCAGTGACTTTCTTTCGGCTAACTCTAGTACATAGGGGAAACTGAAGATACTTGATCCCTAGAGATACATGATCCCACAGCCAATAATGTGCCAAAATCATGAAGTAGAGATTTGAAACTTGCACATAAAAAGTGGCAACACATTGTTTTTTTTTTCAGCCATTTTGTTTTAGTTTAAAAAATGATTGAATGTGTCCAGAGAACTTTTTTTATTAAAGAATTCTAAAGTTTACATTATCCGTTTTTTACAACTTAAAAAAAATATATCCAAGTGTAATCTTAATGTATAGACAGTCTTTAATAACTGGGACATGTTTTTAGTTATTGCCACTTATTGTTAATAATGGAACAAGTATGTTTGGAAAAATCGCATATTAGGAATACGTTATCCCTTCGTTTAGAGGGATACATGATCCCAAGGATCAAGTATCCATATGACAATATAAACACAATGAAAACAATATAACTTGTTTACTTCGGTGACATTAACTTTAAACATTCAAAACAATGTTAACATAATAAAATTTATCATAGTATGAGTGATAGATCTAAGCAATCACTGCAGCAAATATGCTAAACAATTAAAATCTTAGATAGCACTTGTAACCCACATAACACCTCAAACATCTAAACATGAACTAACTCTACTTATGAATTCTGTTCTGATCAGCCTATTGACCTTCAACAAGTTGAAAAAAATGTAAAATCCTTGTTTGAATGGAAAAAATGATTTTGCTGTATTTAGATTTACAACAAAAAAGTGAGTTGCCCATTATGTAGACCCATTAGCGGATAGAATGCAAAGTTGGATTTCTAGAGTTTGAAATAAGTTTTCTAAAGCGAAAGGTAATATGCTAATCACTAAATTTTTCCTGAAAAATTGACAAAATGTGTTTAGTTGCACACATCGAGTTGGGTTGAGCGGAACTTTAAGAACTACAACAAACTAATTGTTTACGTTTGACGTTTTAGGTTTTGAAAAGAAATACTAGGCTTTCTTTTCATTTTTTTAAGTACACTTACATTTTTCTTCCCTCTTTTTAAAAATTAATTCAATTGATAAAACTCTTTATTTTATCATTGCAAGACGAGAAGCAAATAAGTTGATTTTCGTGCGAGTCATCCTATTTTTTATTTGCTGTAATTTTAGCTTCTCTACGCTTCTTTAAAAAAGTTAGTTTAATTTATAAAATGTATATTGTTCACAAATGTATTGCAGAATAAGTAACTGATCAAAGCATCATAAGTTCATTGAAGTTGTGTTCATTTTTTTTTACGTGCTGATACGATCCCTTTATGAAATTATTGAAAAATATTATTTTACCAAAACTATCTGTTTAATTTCAACTAAGAAAATACTGTCAGATAGAGGCAAAAATTACCTTTGCTCACTTACTTCTTAAAAAAAAACCCTAATAATTTGCAGCATAGAAAATAATTGAAAACTAAAGTGGGGATCAAGTATCCCTAGTTTACCCTACTGTGCTTTCTCCTGCGCAGTCGTCATTTTCTTTTCCCTCAAATGGGTTGAAAATTAGTGACTTCTACTTCAGACAATTAGTAACAGAAAAAATCTTTAATTTTTCACCCTTTTGCTGCAAACTAGCGATTCAGTTCAATCGCTAGTAATTTTATTAATGTTTAGAGCCATAAAGATTTTTCCGGACACCCTGTCGAAACGAATTGTTTTTTCTACGAGTGTTTCAAATCTTTATGGATAAAATGACAAATGTAAGCCGTGTAATTCTTGTAACTTATAAGAAATACTTAAGCGTTTTTTTTTTTTTTAAAGATGGACGAAGTGAATGGAGTAAGCGACACCTTCGCTTGTCCTGAAACTTTCTTTATTACTAGTATTGTAATAGGAAAAGTGACGCTTATTTTCTCTCAAATTTAGCTTGTTGCGCCTTGAGATATGAGTTAAAGTTTAAGGTAGGGAATATTTGATAATAAGGATGTGATCGCTTTGTTTCAAAAGGAACGAGAGACTCGTGCTATTTTTTTAATGCGGATACTACTTAAAATAAGGTACATGGTAGCATAAATAATTTGATGGCTAGTGCATGGTTTTGAGGGCAATGATCAGTTGAAAATGATATGTTTGTTACCTTTTTTGCCTTGTTTGTGTCAGGATAGTGCTAAAGCCGCCAGCGAACCTCGAAAATAATCACAGGATTATTTACTCACTATAGTATAGTACTCAGCAAAACTTAAAATAATGTGAGTTACTCTTTGTTTAATAGTTAAACGATCTCAGAATTGAAGATTTTCAAAATAGTTCAAGTTACATAGTTCTGTGCGTGACAATTCAATAACTTTGAGATACTGCTGCAGTTATAGTCCATGTAGGGTGGTTTCAGATTCAGAATAGAAGTTGAAATCTTTTAATTGCATGGTGGTATATTTGATAATTTGAATCTGAATCAAACTTCGAGGTATAGTTTGACTCGGGTCAGAAAACTAGGGGATCTAATAAAGATGCTTAATCAAATAGTCTAAAAGATTCATTTTTCAATATCAATTACTATCTGTAAGCCATGAGCCAAAAAAGTTTGAAACATAGCTGTAGTTATACTCCGTATAGAGTAGTTTTATGTCCAAGTTAGAAATTAATGGCAACTGAGCAAGTTTTTTAATTAAGTTACCTCAAAGTTAATAATTTAAGAGAAAGGTCAATTAGTTTGTAAGCCATAAGTCACTATCTTTCAACTACAGCTTTGATTATACTCCATGTGATGTAATTTTAGATTCAGGTCGAGAACCTATGAAACCTAATAAATTTCTTTAATCAAAATGGTCCTTACGTATGCAATGCAATATTTGAACATGATATAAATAACACATTTTGACTGCTTGTTTGTTGAAAAAAATTTTTTCAATAGACTTTTTTTTAAAAAATGCCAAATTTTTAGCAAAAAAACTGTTTTCTTAACACTTCCAGTGCCTTCATTTTTTCATAATTTTAAAAACTTTTTGCGTTTATCTCTTTGTGAGGTACCAGAGAGTGAGATGACACTCCAATTTGAAAATGAACTAAAAACAAGTTTTATGGGTAAATGTTTGAAATTTCCCCCAAAAAACGTGCTTTTTACCCACTAAGTTTAATTGATCATTGTTTCAAAACCACATATTGCATGTACATTAACTTTTCAAGGTTTATACTGCAGTAATTTTCTCAATTACTACGTTTACAAAGTTTCGAATCTTTAAAGTTAATATTTTTTTCGCTACAGCTGTTGGCGTAAAAAAGAACCTGAAAACGTGGTTATGAGAAAATCAAGGAGGAAAGAATAAATTTCAATTTTAAGCAGTGCATTTGAATTTCGTAAATTTCTTCTAATTTTCTCAATAACTCGTCGGTTTAAAAAACAATTGCGTATTTAGAAAGAAGATAACACTAGGACTCTCTAAATTTTTCAAAATCGATTCTTTTCAAAAATTAGGATGTTCGACTACCTTGGGGGGGGGAGCCATTTCTAATTAAAAAAGGGATGGTGAACCATTTCCAATTAAAATGCGCGTTTAATTAAAATCAAACCTAATATTAAACTCATTTCCATGAGGAAGAAGATAAAATGAAGTAAGATAAATTCACTGAGAGATGAGTGCTTTAGAATCATAGGAAATCTGTGAAGTTTCTTATCCGTAAGCTCTCACATTTTGTATTGCTCCATGTGACCCCAAACACGTGTTCGCATGTTTTTGCAAATCTGTTTTTTTTTCCTTCGTTTTTTTTCTTTCTTCCTTTGTTTTTTGTGATATATTTATATGTTTACTTTTGTGCATTAACTCATTTTTAAAAACTCATTACATAGTTGTTTCTATGCAAGATTATGATGTAGGGTTGGTTGGGGTAAGTGGGTCACTTCCCTAAAACTGAAATATGAATAAAACTTTCAAACTTTTTTGCACATATCATGTTAAATTTCATCACAGTGATTGATTTTGCACGCATTTGTGATCAGTGGATTTTTTTCTAGGGGTGTCAAAGCCCTTCGTCAAAAATATTACGAAAAAAATTTTAGAGCGTTCAAACCGTATTTTTCAAAGAAGTGTTTCCATGTCAGTTTTTATTATTTTTTTATGATACTTAATTTTTCACGTATAGTTCAACCTTAAGTTTATACAGCAACAAGATTTTTTAAAAATAAAATATTATTAATAAATGTTTAAGAGGAGGGGACTTACCCTATACATTTTTACCATACGGGGTAAGCGGGTCCCACTATAATAATGGGAATATCAAAAGCAACTCTGATTTAATATTTGTATTGGTGAAATACAATACAACTATGATGACTTAGTAGGAATTGATTGTTCAACTACAAAACTGTTAAAGCCGGTGATTAAGTATTTGAAACATACATACATGAAAGAAAATCATTAAGATTTAAGTAGGTCTAATGTTATAAGTTGATTATAAAAGTTGAAAAAATACAGTTAAATTTGCAAGAACGAATAGAAATAGTGACATTATATTGTTGGAATAATTACTGACGATAAAAGCAATTGTGGTTAATAAGTTTTTCCTTAGCCAACTTTACACAGACGCAGTCATTTAGTGTTTCCAATTTCTTTTTCAAATTATAGTTTAGGTAAATTCACTCAAACTGATAATAATAAACTGCATTACGTTCATTAAACCCACCTTTATATGTAAAGTAAAATAAATCCCTATAGGCATTCGATAAATGTCACAAATGAAATTGTTTTGTTTTTCGTTTTATAATTTTCCGCGATACAGATATAAAATACAGTAAATATGTTATAAATGGATGCATTTACCAAAAATAAATAAATAAATAATTTACACTAAAAATGTACATACTTTATCACGTAAGACCCCTTACCTCTTTTTTAGATATGCTTCATTTAAATTTAAATAAAAGGGGGGGGGGGTGCTCCTCTTTACACCTTAGTGTGGGATAAGTGGGACATCCGTCCGATTTTTTAAAAAATATAATCGTTAAGAATATTTAAAGCAGTACTTTAGAAAATAATGATAAACGTTTATTAATAATGTCAACGATAAAATAAGACAAAGATTAAATTTTTTTTTGTTCCAAAACTGTTGTATAAGGTTTTAAAAACGAGCTATTCGCAAAAGGAGTCCCACTTACCCCAACCAACACTGATTAATTCCTCAATCTCTAAAATATAGTATGTCTAAAATGTAGTAATCAGTAACAAGTAATTTATGACCATTTTAAAGGCAAAAATAACAAAAGAAGCAGATGAATTGAGCACAATGTTACATCATGCAGTGCACATGTAGGGTTATTAAAAGAAGATATTTTTAAAAACAATTACAAGTTCTATAAGTATGTAAGTTGGGTTCGAAGCTGCATTTAGAGTATAACTGCAGCTGTGTCGCAAAGTTTTTTCCTCGTGACTTAAGAGTAATTAATTTTAAACTAGATGATTTCTACTGAAATCATCATTTTTGAGATTATTAAATTAAGAAAATTGATCATATCCCACTGGTTACCGACCACATTGAGTATAATTACAGCTGAAACTCAAAGTACTGTTTCATGGTTTATAGAGCAATCGACCTAAAACTTTGACTCTTTTTGTTTCAAATTAACAACTTTGAGACGGTGTAATTTAAAAAGTTGTTTAGATTCAATGGGTTTCCATCCTGGACCTAAAACTACACCACATGAACTGTAGTTATAGCTGAGTCTCAAAGTTATTGACCCGGTGCTCACAGAGTTATAGACCCTGATACTTGACCTTCGTTTTTTAAATAATCAGCTTGTCGACCGTTTAACTACAAAAACCAAAAGCTTTTTCTTTTTCAATTTCTACAGTTAAGATAAAATAGGAATACAAACGTAGAAATAAGAAGAAAACGAGATGTGTGCATCACATGACTTCCTTTCATTTCAATTTAATATTAGTAGTGCTTTGGATTAAGTAAAGAAACACTTAAAATATTTTTACAAAAAAATTGTTGCGAACCAAAGCAGAAGAACGTTTATACAGATTAATTTCCCCAATATTAGACATTTTAATGTGATTTAATGGTCAACTCTCGAAGTATTGCCGATAGTGGACAAAATGAAAGTAGATATTTAAAAAAAACTATCGCCAAGTTGGCGACAAAAGCTTGGCGGCATATCTATAAGTGTTTGCGAAGTTATAACACACTTGAGTTTTCATTGAAATTAAAAATGATTTCCACCTCAAAAGGTGTAAAAGACCTGCTTTGGAACATTCGAATGCAGCCAGAAAGGGAAGTGCACAAATAGACCCCACTAGGAGTCTGAGTACAAAATTTCAACTTTCTAGGATATACCGTTCTTTAGTTATGCGACATACACACACCCACATACATACGTACATACGGACGTCACAAGAAAACTCGTTTCAATAGCCTCGGGGATGGTCAAAATGGAGGAGTGTCTATACGTTCTTAGGCACTTATCCACGTGTGGTCGAGTCGGAAAAAAACCCCTCAACATTCATTCGGGGGTGAGAAAAATGGAAATTAATACCGATTTTTGAGTGAATTTTTTTTTCGCGAATACGATTCTTCCTCTTTTCTATAAGGAAGTAAAAAAGTCACAAAAAACATATTTAGCCCATTAGGACCCAGCTACCGTAACGGCCGTGCTGAGTCGTGGGACAAGTGTAAAGCAGATATAAAGATATGCGGAGGCACGTCTTTTTCCATATTGCAGATCATGCATTTTGGCTTTAATGTATATTTAATCTGTAAAGGTGTTTTGCTTGACAATCATGGCCCGGCAAGAGCCTGAGAGCCTAGAGTAAACCTTAGAGTAGGAATTAAAATGGAGCAAGCAAGTCCAAACATTGCCTTAGAAAATGCTGACCCAAAGACCCCAAGTCACGTGAATAAACAACGACGAATGATTGGCACGTTTTACGTGAAACAAGTGAAAGAAAGCGGACTTCTTCCAACTCTTAGCTTTAAAACTTATCACTTGAATTGGGGGTCTTGCCTTCACAAGGGAAAGACTTCACTCACTCCATTTTCTCTTCTCAAAGTAGTAACCCATGCTATTTTATGTTTTTATGGGTACTGGACTATGATGAGTAGTTAATTCTATGCTTATTTCCGAGGGTCACTTACGGCTTAAGCAGTTTTCTAGACACAAACATGAGAAAAAAAATCGTAACGAAAATGGCATTTTTTAAAAATAACACTTGCCCCTAAACTTATGAGTAAGCCATCTTATTGTTAATGCTAGAATGTCCCAAGTATTATTTAGTATTCACATTTTTAAAAAATGTCATGGGTCAGGCATTGCTTTTGAAAAAAAAAAAAACAATTAGCACCCTACATTCACGAACTCTAATTTCGACCGCCACTCAGGAACAAACAAAACAGGTTTCAAAAAAAAGCTTAACTTTTTCTTATAGTACTGCTATCACATTCTGATTCTTTTACGAAAATTGAAGAGATCAACCATCATAAGTTGTCCAACAATTAAAAAAATGACTCTCATGGTTAAGGGAGAACTTGGCCCATTCAACAATCATCGATATCAGATGCCTTTTACTTAATCAGTAGTTAATTCTTTAAAAAAAAAAAAACTTTTTGCATGACTCTTGAGCTGACTTTCTTAGAAAACGAATATCCAGCACCAGCTCCGTCATTCGACTTAATTTCCGAACCCCATGTTCCATCTGCAAGGTAAATGAGTTGGTAAATAAAGGGAAACATACTCATAACCCAAATTATCAGAAAGTAGCTTTTAAAACCGGATTAATTTGAATGCGTCAGATTATTTTCTAATCCCATTAGCGGAGGATAGACATCTAAATGTATTTTCTAAAGTAGCACCAAAAATGCATGTTAACTTTTTTTAACGAAAAGGTTATTTGCTCTCGTGCCCTCAGTATCGAGACATAACTTTCTAAAGTCGACCAAAATTTGAACAGAAGTACTTAATTCAATGACTTGGAGAGAAACTGAACCCACGATTTCATCGTACGCATGTGGCAGGGCATCCATCTTCAACGCGTGTCAAAAATGGCTTCTACAATTTACCGAAACTGAATAAACTTATCTAGTTTTCTTGAAACTTCGACAGACTTTTCAGATCTCACATTGTAAAATCATTTATTCACTAGAATCCAAATTTTTAATCCTTTTACATCAATCACGTCAGATTTTCTTGTAAAATCCCTTCGCACGTACTGCATGTTGACAAGAATTTCGCCACAAACAATTTCATTAACCCATTTTTTTTAATGAAAAAACCCTGTTTAATTTACACCACTTGCTAAACATACAAATTCAAAAGTTACGACCAGCAACAAACCCTGGGCCTACCGAGGCAGGTCCTTTATCTATCTCAAATGAGAACCAAGAGCCCTCTTGAAAATATTCGCTCCTACTGCAAGTGACAACTGGGTAATTCCTCCGTAATGGACGCATTACTTGGTGCGTAGCACGCACCAAAAGCTCCAAATAAACCAAATTAATGTTTCATTGCATGCACTTCTGAAGAACACTAATCTTATTTCTGTGTAATGCAATTAAATTTTGAAAATTTTCAATCAGTTCTTTTTTTGAGCAATCACGATTGCTTATTGCTCTCACTTGACTGTTTTGATGTCCTATAATTTTATTTTCTCACCGCCACCCTCTGCAGCATCGCCGTCGACCGGGTCCTCACGATGCTGCTCCTATAGCGAAAGCCGTCTCCAGGTTGCATCCATGTCCTACACAAACACACACACCTACTCACATACGCACACCTACACACACACACATACATACACACAAACACACACATACACACAACTACCCACACTCATGCCTGCACTCACACAAACACACATGCCTACATACACATACCCTCTACACACAAACACACAAGCCTACATACACACACACACTCGTGATTGCGAAAAACATAATTTGAATGCAAGATGACAAAATTCAATTTTTTTTTTTTTTTTTTTTTTTTTTTTTTTTTTTTTGTGACTCAATGACGGACATGTCTTTCAAGGAGGAATTATTTTTTGGCCTTCAGAAAAACTTCAAAAATTTCTGCCTACTTGCAAAAAGTTTAATTACTATTTATTTTAAACAATAAGAGAAGGTAACAATATATGGCTCTATATGATTTTAATAAGTCAAAAAAACAAGAGTATTTTTTTATGAGCACCTGTTAGAATAAACGTATCGAGTATAGATATTGAAATTTAAGTTACATATTTTGTTTTCAAGCCTTCAACTTATTATTATAGCTGACTTTCAATAAACAAGAGTTGAGCTTCTATAAATTTATTTAGTCGCATGAATTAATTGCAGCTTATTGCAGGTATAGGTTTTAATTCAGTTTGCATGGTTTCCGATTTACCTGGTTTAGAGTTGTGTTTTGTCAAATGTTATGCAGTACTTGTCTCCGGTCTTGAAATGTACTGAATGAGTTGCAGTATTCCATGAATTCCAATCCTCCTTCCTTCAAGTTTATCCACCACTGCGAAAATTTAAAATTTATGAATGAAGATGATTGTTATCTTCTTGCATACAACATGTGACAAAATTTCTGACGTCATTTCCATATGGCTATGTGCTTTTTCAACCCAAACAAAGGTCCCTTAGTTGTCCGCTTCCGTTCACCAGTCCTTTGCCATGAGAAGTGGGAATAAACTGCCAGGGATTTCTTTCTTCTTCCATGAAGTGCACATTTCACAAATTGAATTCCTGTTTAAAGTTTTGCCCGGTTTAATCTGAGAAATATAAGTTCTATGAACAATTAGATACGAGGGCGCAATATCTTTAAGAGTCAGTTTTTATAAGAACCGGGCAGAAATGGGATGTTGTTTATACACCATTTTTGATTTTGCTCTAATTTTTATCGTCAATTCCTTTAAAGGTTTTAGAAGACACGTATTTTTTCTTTTCCTCCAAAATAATGTTTGGGGAGCTGTAAAAATTCCTAACGTGGAGCCTGACGTAGAGGTTTTTCCAAATCAGCGTTTTTAAATATACGATTATTTCTGTGTATAAAGCATCAGGTAAATAAATCTTGGGTTTACAATGACATTTAGTACCTAAATTGAAATACATTGTACATTTTGTGGTTGATCTTTAGTACAACCTGCCTTTTAGGGGTCGCCAAACTTTGTCGAAAAAAACGAAAAAGTGCCATGTTTGAGGCCCTCTGGGGCCCTGTATTCACGCGCAACCATAGTTTTTATAAGTAATTTGTTTAAGAATATATATAAATTATTCAATACCCTCATTAGTTGCATGGCTCACCCTCTGAGCTGCCAAAAAATGACAGTTTTTGTATCGAAAAATGCTAAAAAGTGCAGTTTTCATAAGCCTTTATCTCAGTGCACCGAGGGTCAGGGTAGAACTGTATGCCTGCCTTTTAAACTAGTGTATGTGTATTTTCGCAAACAAGTGACAGAACTATGGGCAAATTCTTTTCAAGAACACAATACATATTTCAAGACCGTAAAATGAACTATTCAGTTTTCAATTCAGTCAACACATTCCGGTTTAAACTTTCCTCTAGGAACTTCCAGATACTCTTTAAAAAATAGTATGATCGAAAACGTACCACAAAAGAGTTATAAATTTTCAAATAGACTGATTATGCTTACTCGCATACTTTATAATATGATAACGAGAAGCATAATATAAGAAAAACATCAAAAAATGATAAATGTACTTTTTAGGGGCCTGTATTTCAGTGCACTGTGGGTTAGTATGGAAATTGATGCCTACATTTCAAACTAGAGTGTGTCTTTTCACAAACAAGTGACATAACTATAGACAATCGTTCTGCAGGCTCATAAAATGCACTCAAAATGAGGAAATTGCATATGAGTTAACGACGAAACGATTGAAAAAAAAATAATTTCATCAGCAAAAAACTACCTAGATAGCAAACAATTACTTAGTTATATTTTATCATTTACAATTACTTAGTCATATTTTATTATCTGTATATATAAAGTAGCTTGTCTTGACTGACAATCAACGCCCAGTCAAACCTACTGAGGCTAGATAGCTGAAATTTGGAGCTTGGGTCAATTTTATAACGTAAACGCGTGCTAAGAAAGGATTTTTCGAAATTTCGATTTTAAGGGGGTGAAACGGGATGAGGAATGTTCTGCACTCATATACAAAATTCTCAAAAACGGGCTCAAGTTCAGGGTCGAACGAGGTATTAAAAAATTCGAAATTTTACGAGGGTTACGAATATTTCATTCTCATCCACGTAGGATGCTATTTAACGGAGATATTAATTAAAAACTCAATTTTATGTCCACTTGAACATACGTTATGTCAAAATTGTTCGATTTTTCCAGTTTTTGTACCGTTGGAAAACAAGCAAAAAATAATCATTTCGAAATTATCCGCAAAGTCGAACTGCAGACATCGAAAAATGACTACAAAAAAAGTTGTAAGCGTTTGAAGTAAAAATTAATTTAGTTCAACAAGAAATTTCTTCCCCCTTTTTTTTGCGCGAGATCAATTTTAGCTTGTAGAAAAGCTGAACAATATTATTTGTTGCCATTTCTGGCTTGAGTATAGCAAAGTAAAATTTCTTTCAATTGGTTTTTAACGCATTGGGGCTTTGTCTGTAGCAGGGCATTTAAAATATATTCCCTTTTGATTAGGTTTTTGCAAGGGGATGTTTTCATGTACGATTTTAATGGATGCGTAGTCTTTAAAAAAATCAGACTCTTACTGGTTTTGTTTACGTTACTTTAAAGGGTGAATGATATATTTTGTTTTAATGACTATACTGAGAAATATTTCTCTTATTTGGAAGGTGTTTTTAAGCTCTTAGACCCATTCTGATGAATATTTTCGAAACTATTCCAGACGAGGATTTTAAAGAGCCGTCAACTCTCTTTGAAAAATGTTACCTTTATTATATCGGAGACACGTTTTTTTTCGTTATAGGTACTTTACGGCACATTGTTATCTTGGCGATTGTTTTTGTTTAGCTTATTGTCAGCATGTTTGGTTATACCTATACGCAGAAACTATTTATTTGGCGAAACCATGCATTATTTTGTCACTGTACTTTACTTCTTGTTTTTTTTTTTTTCTCGAACAAAAAACAAGGATTGAAACAAAACTAATAAAATGAAATGTAATTTTCTAAATATTTAAACCAAGCCATTTAAAGTAAAAAGTCCGCAAAATGAAAAATCCCAGTAATTGGCAAATAGACTTTAAATGATCCATTAACATGTAAAATTATTTGCTAAATGATTAAATCGAGTCGTAAATAAAAGCGAACATTCCATTAAAGTAGAAATTAGAAAAGACGGAGCTGACATGACGACGATGTAAGCATGATTTTCAAATTTTCATACATTTTACGGGGTACGGGATGCAAGATTTCCATTTCGTAGTAGAGGTACTGCGTTTTTTAATTGCGATATTTTTCTGCTGGGTAATTTTCGTATACACATTTTCGTTAAAAACATGGGATCGCTAATCGGTTGGAGTTCGCTTCGCTCACTAATTGGGTGGGTTACTGTAGTGCGGTCGGTTGGCAAGTTTGGCGATAAGCAATAGAATTTCGTGATTTTTTTTTTTTTTTTTTACAATTTAAAAGCTACTGTTAATGTAATTTTGATACATATTTTGTTTATTTGGCAAAATATTTAAATTGCAAATAATTATTTTCAGCTATTTAAAGGCTCTTTACGCATTTTAGTAAAATTTATTATTTTACATCAGAGGGGGGGGGGGGGGGCGAGGGAGGGGATTCGTTTTAACCATGGAACTTTTTTTTTCTTTGATAATGTTACTAATCGATCAGAGTTTGCATCACTTGCTAATCGGTTTGGTTACGGCAGTGGGATCACTTGGCGAGTTTGGCGAAAAACATAGATTCGCGGAATTTTTTACTTTTGAAAGCTATTGTTAATGTAATTTGACGCCTTTTTTGATTTTTTGGCGAAACGTTTTTAGTTGCAAAAAAGAAATATATCTGCTTCACTCACAAAAATGCTGGGTTCGAGGTCGTTTGGCGAGTTAGGCGATAACAATAGCTGCGAACTTATTTTAAGTTTTAAAGCAACTAAAAATGTGATTCAATGTTTTGGCAAATTGTTTTGAATTCCAAAGAAACCTTTGTTTTTTAACCGAATGAAATACGACTTTTTCTTTTTTTTTCTGAGCAATCACGATTGCATATTGTTCTCACTTGACTGTTTTGATGTGCTATCATTTTATTTTCCCACCAGCACCCTCTGCAGCATCACCATCGACCGGCTCCTCACGATGCTGCTCCTCTAGCGAAAACCGTCTCGAGGTTGCGTCCATATCCTACAAACACACGCATACATACACAACTACACAAACACATACATACACAACTACACACACACACACACACACAAACACATACATACACAAATATACACACACAAACACATAGACACCTACATATACACACATACACAAAACTACCCACACATTCAAGTCTGCACACAGACACAAACACATATGCCTACACACATACACATACCTCAACACACACATTCATACACACAACTACCCACACACTTATGCCTACACACAGACACAAATACACATGCCTACACACACATACACATAACCCTACACCCAACCATACATACCCCCACACACAAACACACACGCCCAAATATACACACTCGTGATTGCGAAAAACATAATTTGAATTTTGACGTCTTTAATTCAAAATATTTTTTTTTTCTTTTTTCGTTAGACAGATGGGATAGCTGATCAACCGGAGTTTGCTTCGCTCACTAAGAGTTGGATTAAGGTATCGTGGTCCCTTGCCGAGTTTGGCAACAAACAATAGAGTTTCGGAATTATTTTACATTTGAAGGATACTATTTGATGTCTTTTTTGGTTATTTGTTTGCAGATAAATAGCGCTTCATTCGCTAAAGAGCAGGGTTATGTTAGCGTGGAATCTCGGCGCGTTTAGCGATGAATGATTATTTTGAGTTGGACGATTATTTTGAGTTTTAAAGCTTCTGTAAATCTTTTAAAATGTTTTGGCGAATTGTTTTAAATTCCGAAAAAACTTCAAAACATTTTTTTGAAAAATAATCATTTTACAAAGTTGGTGAGGGGGGGGGGCGCTTAGACTTTTTTTACTCAACGGAATTCCTTTAAATTCTTAGCATGGGCATCGCCGGGCGGGTACTGCTAATTTATGATGAAAGCAATACTATGAATTTATAAAACAAGCGTATAGTTCAGTAAATTACCGCCCAATAGCCAGGGCTAAAGCAGAAATACGTAAAATATACCGCCAGTTCAGTCATTTCCAGCCGAGGACTGCAGTTTCGTGCTTATTAGCACTCATCAGCCCGGTATATTAAAGTGACTGAGCTGGAGATGGGGAAAACCCCTTAAGGAAGCCAAGAGTGCGAAACAAACTGGTAGCCAATATAGAATTCGCAGACCAGACGAGTGACCGAAGTAATGGCTCGGTTCAACTCGAAGATTGAACGCAAGGCAAGGTATATTCAGTAACTTACTGAAATTTACTGAATATACCTTGCCTTGCTTTCAACTTTTTCGTTTTTTTTTTTTTTTTTTTTTTTTTTTTTTTTTTTTTTTTTTACGAAGTTTGGTGACTCCTGAAAGGCTGTCTGAAGATCAACCACAAAATGTACAATTCATTTCAATTTAGGTACTAAATGTCATATTTTAAACACAAGACTTTTTTTTAGCTGATGCTTTATACACAGAAATAATAGTATTTTAAAAAACGCTGATTTGGAAAAACCTCTACGACAGGCTCCACTTTAGGAATTTTTACAGGTTCCCAAAAATTATTTGGAGGAAAAGAAAAAATGTTTTCTTAAATGATTCAAAGAAACCATTGTAAAATTTTTAGTGAAATCAAAAATGGCATGTATCTGACCTGCCTGACTCTTATAAAAAGTGGCTCTTAACAACCTTTTGAAGAAAATTTTGTACAGCGTATTTATCATACTGTAACTAGTCGGGAATTATATTTATTAGGTTTTGGTGTCTATATACGACTGCAGAAATTGTAATCTTGTCATCTGACCATTAGGCACTTCCCATTTCGTCCTGGTATGCAATTGTATAGTTTTCTTGAAACTAAATTTGAACCAAAGCTCTTGTGGAATCCGTTTTAATTTGATCTTTTGTGTTTGTGCTATATTCACCTTGTTTATCTTTAACTAGAAAGTCGCCCGTTAAGGTATGACAAGTGAAAATTGCTTCTACATCTGAATGAAGCCATTGCCTCTTTGGTGATATGGTGACATTTTGATAGTTGAGATGTAACCCTAACTCCAGCGGATTAACCCTAAACTCCGGTATTCGCGTTCACTGTTGATCACTTTTTCGTTTCTTTATTCTCCTGAAATGACACACCAGTAAAACAGTTAGGTGACCGGATCGAGTTAAGCCTTTTCATAATAAAGGTTTTCTCCTGCATGTTAAACATTACCAAAACATATTATCAAATGTTTGTGCCGTGGCGCGAGTTTCATTGTTGAAACACGCGGGTTACTCGATCATCGGCTATTAATTATATGAGGATGTACACGTGGAACACGAGCTTGGGCAATAATATTTTTAGGACAACAATGCCACTTTCCACTGTGCCTTCGTACCCTACTTTGCTAATACGATTGTTTTCTCCCGTTTTCATAAATTGATAGCATTTCATTAGCTCATCGATTTTAACTTCATAGTGAATGATTTATGGAACACTCGATTCTTCATTCGTAGCAGATTCACAATCCCCGCTCAAAAGTTAGTGAATCTGCATATGTTAGGACAGTTATTAGTCATACATTCATTATTTTAAATGTCGCGCTTTAACCTCTATACAACGTCTCGTGGTTTCTCGGGGAAGGCAATTTTTGGCGAGTTGCAAATTTGCGTTTATCTGTCATACGCCTAGTATGTCAACTGCAGGTTGACAGATACAGATTATGTTAAGTGGGATGCGTCCGTTACTGATGGAAAAATGCTACGTCTCTTATGGGATTAAAAAAAAAAAATTCTTTAACGTATTTTTTTTTTCTTTTTATTAAATAGGTTACTGCATGTGTCGGAAATTAATGAAGTTAGAAAATTGAGTAGACAAATTTAATCCTATGCAGATGCTGCCGTTTACTTGCATACGGCAGACCGCAGCTTGCTAAGAAATACCACTAAGATTTCCGGTGTTTTTTAATAAACATAGATGGCAGCACTACAGAACATAGTGGATCTCAGACGTATTATTTTAGATTCCACATCTTCTTCTTTTCATCTCTGAAGATTCCAAAATTATATAGGTACATATAAATCTTTTATTTTGTAATCGCCGCACCGCGTAATAAAGGAATATAAGTTCGAATTTTTCGAATATTTTTTTTTTCCCTTTTAAACCATTAATAAGTGGCAGGGTACGTTTCTAGCTTTTCCTTATAACCATAGATGGCAGCACTACGATATAAATCATTAGTTGAAACAAGGCTTCATTCGATACGCGTCTTACATTGAACTATAAATTGTCAATAAATGCTTTTAATATCGAAGTATACTGTTATGTTTTTTTTTTAGAACGAATAGAGTGAAGCCTTGGTTGAAATAATGTTTAAATTAAACGTCCCGATTCGGAACTTTGAATGCCAGCTTTTTTTATTTATTTATTGTTGCTTATCGTTTTTCATATATTTTTATTGATCTTAATTTTAGGTTCCAACACAAACAAGTAACTAACTATTCCTTCTCAGAATTGTATCGACTATACAATCTTATCCCGTTAATCAATTCATGCATTTAAAAATTAGTTTTTTCAGCAGTAATATTTTTCCTTAAATGTGGGACTTTTTAAAAACAGTTTGAAATATTTTTTTTTTGGCTTTAAACTTCTGTTCAAATTATGAAAAAAAACTATTGAAAACTAATGTTTCACTCGGATATCGTTTATGGTTATACAATTATTTGGTAACATCGGGCTTTAACTGAAGAAACAACAAATAATTTACAGTCAAATGTCCCAACACATGAATAAAAATTGTAAAAAAAAAATCATTGCTATTTAAGTAGGTTAGAGAGGGGCTGAAAGTAAACGCGGGTTAATTCTTCCCATTGAAATATATCAATGAAGAAAAGGATATATATATTTAGTTAATGCATGATGAAATAAATGAAAGAAAAAAAAAATAAATTGCTGCAGCGCACAAATGGGAAAGCAGGCCCACCACTTAAAGGGGTCAGGAGGTGGCATTTGATCCTCGAGATATTCAAAGAAAAAGTATTCACATGTACTTTCATAAGTGTAGTATGGTTGGGAAGGAGGACTCGGGGAACGCAGTCGCCGTAAATATTTTTTTATCGTAAAAACAATGAAAATAGAATGTAAATTGCTTTCAAACCATCTTTTCTCTCTCTCTTGGAAAATCACCTAAACCACAAGGTGACTTCCACCAAACATGTTTTCAAACTATAACAATGTGTAAGTTGGTGAGGTTTTTCTTTCCGTGAAAAGGTAAACTGTAATGTCTGCAAATTTTTCAATTTTTTTTTTTTTTTTTTTTTTTTTGCTTTTTTGTCATCTTCTGTGCATCAGCTTTAGTGAACAAGCTTGCTCTTTTGGTTTCCGCTGAAAATTAAGCGCTAAAAGAAAGTTATTCTAACGTTTCTCTTTATGGAATTCGAAAAGCCTCTTAAAATATTTAAAAAATTCTTTTCTGCAGATACTGCGCTTTAACTTCACACAGCAAAATTAATCCTCTCCCCAGTAAAATTTTGAAAAAACGGGCCGGATAAAACTATATTTTTGCATTATAGTGTATTTATAGTAGATGCTAATTTAGTACTTAAAAATGTTAAGTACAATATTGATGTACTATAGTTTAGGTACTTCTTATTATAACTCTTAAAGGTACGAACTATAAGCATTTCTTTTAGTTTCTGTGAAAAGGTAATTTGTGTACTTAAAGCAATATAGATTTCAAAGAAAATTTCTAATTGAAAAAATTTAATTAGCAGACTAATGTTTAATATAAATATATAGTAAAATAAAAACAAAAGTTCGTCGAGAGGACAACTGACTCTGATAAATATGATACTGAACAAAATAAGGATTTAAAAATAAAATTGTAGCACCAGGAACATTTCAGCAATTTAAGTCTTGTACAAATATTGCAGTGATCAAACTCCTTCGAAAAGCCAAATTGCAAAGGAGTTTCAAACTAAGGTGGCATAGTTTGTAATAACCCAGACTTGTACCAGGCAAATAGTATCATGTCCGAGCATTGTGGTGCACCAATCTGGAAATGCATAAGTGATTGTAGTTTCATTGAAACAAAATGCTTAAAATTTGTTCCAGTATTTTAAAAATAAATAAATAACATGCAATATATTGTGCATTTACGCTATAGTCACTTTTACTTGTAGTGACAGGTTTTGTTCGGACTACAAGGGTTGTTATAACGAACGTCAACTATATTAATAGTTTTTAAGAATAAAAATATATATTTTCCTCTATCCATGATATCATTTCCGATATCGGTAGTTCTGAAGTGCATATTATTGACACTTACTGTGCGATTTTTTCACTTAAGAATTTAGTTATTTTTCCACTTTAAATTAAAAATTAAATATTTTTCTAAACATTTGTCAGACAATAACACTTTATATTGATTTGTCATTGATTATCACTTTTTAAAATACAAGAACTGATAACATAACCCATGACCATTTTACTTCAGCATCAAAAACAATCTGTTTTATTATCTATATGGGTCATTCTCCAGAGAACGTAACTTTTGAGCGCAAATATTTTTTCAATTTCGAAACCTTTTGTTTTTTTATTTTATTCTTACATGAAAGTTACCTACTAGAAGTAACCATAAACAATGGTATAGCTAAGTTCAGTTATTTTACTCATAAATAAAAAAATAATAAAAAATGCTTTGTTCACCGAAATAAAAAATAAATAAACTTTTGAAATTTAAAAATCGACGCCAGTTCAATATCAAAGTAGAAATTTTGTTAATTGCACAAATAGTTCACGATTTTTATGATTAGTGGGAATATATTTTTAAGTTCTCTTAGTTAAAGTACTGCTTAATTAGCAGTTTTAAATGTATGTTAAATAGTTTTTAGTAAATTTAAAGATATACTGACAATTTATAATTTTGGTAGAATGCCTATTATTGATGTATTTCCCCTCCATCACTTATTTTCACCTCAGAAATAATGACATTGATAAGGCCTGTCACGGAGGTGAGGATTTTTCTATTAATATAGGCCTAACAGATATATTTTTCAGGGATTTGGTTCCCCTGTAAGCTTATTGCTCCTGTTGAGATAGCTTTTAAATTTAGTGCCTTAACTTCCTCTAAAAAGATTCGGTTCGGCATCTTATAGCTTCTAATATCGGCATTAACTCGAAAATTTCTAAACCTGTTTTTGCTTATACTGTTTGCCGTTGTGTTAAGGATTTAGTTTCTTATTCTTATCTGGTTTTTACCACTTAGAAGAGGTAAAATGAACACTTTCACTCTTGAAGTCATTCAAGTCATCATATATCAGTGACTTCAAGTCATCTGATATATTTTAAAGCAAAGCGAAGCATTGGTAGCAATCAGGTTTCTTTCGCTAGTTTCACGAAAAACGTGTCGACCATTCGTCGTTGTTGATTTACGTGATTTGGCCTCTTTGCCCCAAATTTGGTTTCGCCAATGATTGAACTTGCTCCCTTAATTTAATAATACCTGCTTAAAGGTTGTTGCCAAAACTGACAAGAGTAGACAAATTGCTATTCTTGGCAAATCATCTTATGTTGATAAAATCAATAATTTGATTTCTTCTGGTCCATAAGTAGAAATTTCTGAAGATCCTAGTGATAAGGAGTCAAAAGTTATTTCATCTGCTGTCAAGTCTGTTCACTCTATGCCTTCAAATGGTAAGCGCTCTGTTTTCCCATATATTGCTAATTATGCCAGATTTCATGCTTTAACCAAGGTGCATTAAGCTGGCATTCCTTTCTGGCCGATTGTTTCCAATATTAAACGACTTTTTATAAACTTGCAAAAAACTTAGTCTTTGTGTTTTTTCTCCAGTTAGGAGTCATAATTTATTTGCTATTAAATTCTGTAGATTTTGTTAGAAAAATTAACAGATTCTATACAAATAATTCTGTTATGGCTTCTTTTGATGTTACCTCCATATTTACGAAAGTTCCCGTCGAGGGTTCATTGTTATATCATCAAAGAAGACTTTCTGCATTTCATTTCATCCCTACGGAAATTGAGGAAATTTTCCTTACTCGTACCTGTCTCAAGCAATGTTCCTTTGTTTATAGTGGGAAATTTTAAACTACATTAGATGGTCTGGCTACGGGGAACCCATTTAGCCCCTTTCTAAGCGATATTTACATGCATTATGTTGAGGTTAAGCTATTCCGAAAGTTGCAGTTTCAATTCAGCAAAAGTCGTATCTGTAGCTGAGTTCAAAATGAGAAATTCCCGTTTAACTTTTTGCACGGCTATATATTTGATTCACGTGCAACTTTTTAAAAATTAAAAAAAAAAGCTTTTCCTAGACAAATGACCTTAAAACATTGCATTAAGGTGAAATATGTGACAAATAGAAGCGCTGGTGAGCGTAACTCAATTTTGATAAAAAGTGCGGATACGACTTTTGTGCTGAGCATGGCAGTATAAGCAATAAATGGATCAAACACATACTTCAAAAATGTGCTATTCCAAAATCGGCAAGATTACGATAATTCGAATATTCATGATCGTGGCGGTTTCTTTTTTTTTTTTTTTTTTTTTTTTTTTTGAGCAGTCACGATTGCTCATTGTTCTCACTTGACCGTCCTTGTCGTTGTAGTTCCTTTTTCAGTTTGGACCAGGGGCCTCTGCAGCACCACCGGCCTCTGCAGACGCGTCGGAATCAGATTTTCCTGGTCTGAGGCGTCCGTGTCCTGTACAGACACATGCTCACACACATACACACTCACATATACACACACGCCTACGTCCATACACACGGGTCTGTGCACACACAAGCCTACACATGCATGCATGCATGCCGACGCACACACTCACACAGCTGTTCACACGTAACCGCCCAGGAGGAGGGGCAAGCTTGGGGGGGAGGGGGGGGGCAGGAGCCATTTCTAGAAACAATAAATCCAATGAGTAGGGCCTTGTCACAATTCGTGATTGCGAAATACATAATTTGAATTCAAAATGTTAAAATTCAAATTTATTTAAGTTTTTTTTCAGTTAAAAAGTTTTTAATGGTATAAAACTACATGCATTTCAACTGCACATTGCAGGGGAAAATAATTTTAAAGGATGAGAAGCGAGGGGAGGGGGAAGCAGGAGGAGGAAGGTGCATCTCCAGAAATATAAATAAATACATTAAATGTCACATTGTAAGCTTGTCCATGTTCATTTGTAATCTAAATTAAATCTCTGAATGTAAGTTGGAACTGTACAGGAAGGTACCTTTTTGTGCATTGAACCTTTGTTAATAAAGAAAACACATTTACAGAGTTCCTTTAGTGATTTAAACCAATAAAAAATAACTGAATGGAGGGAGAGGGGATGTCATGTTTGGATTCAGGGAAGCCATTTAACGTAGGAATAGAAAAGAAGCATTTTTTTTTTTGGCCGCGCAGTGTTATTAATGAGGATTTTTAAAGACCAAATGAAATCTGTAAATGTGTTTTCTTTATCGACAGAGTTTAAATGCAACAAAAGCAACCTGTCACTACTTGTCTATACTGATATAAAAGTGTTAGCTTACTTGCAGATGCAAAGAAATAAACTTTGTCCTCACCACTAAGAACTCTTTATTTTTCAGTACTAGGAAAAGCTCCTGCTTGGATATATGCGACTGCGAATGGAACTATGCATTGAGAAAACGGAGCCAATTATAAAAAGGCAGATGAGTCATAAGTAAGTTTGATGATTAGATGAATTATTTTAAGGGTTTTTTTTTCATATTTAGTACTACGTGCTCAGTTTTATTATTTTCGTGATTCATGCAGGTATTTATTTTTTTAAATCAATAAATTTCAAAACTGTAGCTTTTAGTTCAGAAGATTACCTTTTGTTTTAAAATGTAAAATTTTAGACACTGCTGCTTCGAGAACTAATGCCGGACATAAAATTTGTACATTATATAATATTCGATTCATATTATTGTTCGTTTACTTTTTTTGAGGGACTGTAACTGTTGCATAATGGAAAATCTGTAGACTTTTTCTGCACTACTGAAAGGGCAACATTATATAATTCTTCTTTTTATCTAACTAGGAAATATAATAGGTTCCCACAATTGAATTGAGAAGAGATAAAATAGAGAGAGTGAGGAATTGTAATCGTGAAGAAAAGAACCCAAATCACGAGATAGGTTTTAACTCACAGCACTGGAACATATCGGGTCTGTTTAGCTGCTTCCACGCAAAACGTGTAAACAATCCGACGTTGTTGAATCACGTGACGTGGGATCTTTGCTGAAGCTTTTGCTATTACTAATTCCTGCTCTAAGGTCCCAATGACGCTCAAGTAAATCCCAATTTAGCATCATGGCCTCGCCAAGTATGTCTCTAAGGAAAATAGTATCAGTTTATAAATTGTAAAGCTCTTTCATTGTTTCATGCTACTGCCCTTTTAGCATACGAACCAATATTAAACTAAAAACAAAGTCCAGCACCGTTAGCTGTACCTGCCATAAAGAGAACTTTTGCTGGTAAGAGCACACATAAAATTTAAACACATTTCCAAAGATTCTAGATATCATAGGGAAAACACAGAAAAGGAAAGATAATCATAACTGCTTAGATTCCCAGGCGCGAAAGCAGAATCAAGAGGGAAAATGGAAAATCATTTTAAGACCCTTTTTCACATACTAAAATCAATTAGAAGTATTCTACTTGTAATTAAATTGAAAATAACAAGATTTTAAAATCACTGAGCGTTTTGGATCATCTACCGACAGTGAAACAGCAACAAATCTCGGGAAAGGCTTGGAATTTTATTCAATATTGCTAAAAGAAAATGTAATGCTAGTTCTTTATAACTTGGAATTTCAAAAAAATTTCATCGTACGAATAAAAATTCTTTCTTTGGATTGGCTCACTATATTAATTGTGCAAATAACCTTTTCACTACCAAATTGTATCTGTGTATGTCTGGATTTCTGTGACGCGCAAAGCACCTAGACTGTTCTTCAGATTTGCATGAAATGTATCACAAAATTAGTTTGTAGCATGATGATGTGCACCTAGAAGTGATTTCTCGAAAATTCTATTTTGTTTTGCTTTTTTTCTATTCCAATTTTAAGAAAATTTTATCAAGCAAATTATCACGATTAAATTACCACAGTAGACGAATAATTTACCAAATTATCATAACGTGGAACGTTAACAAGGGCAAGCAAATTAAAGTAGCAAATTGGCGAGAAATTCATCATCCATTATTTGGAAATATACAGGCGAACCAAATGACCTTCTAATTTTCTACTACGGGCAAAGCCGTGCGGGTACCACTAGTAATGAATAAAGTAGGCAACTTTGTTTTATTTAGAGATGTACCGAGTACTCGGTAACTACTCGGTACTCGGCCTACTCGGCCAATTTAACGAGTACTCGGTACTCGGCGAAATTTTGATCAGATACTCGGCCAATACCGAGTAGTTGAAAAAAATGGAATATTTTCCAAGAGATATATTAAAGTTTATAAAAAAGTGCAAGCATATATAATATTCTGCAATCATTTACAAGTGAAATTTAAATTTCGAGAATAATGAAGTTTATGTCCCCAAAGTTTACAAAACTTATTTATTAAAAATTGTGCAAAAAAAGAAGAGTAGAAAATATGGAGTTTTTATATTTAAAATGAATTTTTGCTACAAAAAAATTAGTTATAAGAAATATAAAATGCCTTTGCTTAAAAAAAATAAAAGGAAATAAAACAACGTGCAAAGCACAGTGCAGACACGTGTTTTGGCATTACGAGGAGTTCCTTTTTCAATGCACAAAATGTCAGATCGTGGATTTAAAGGCATCCAACAAAAGTCTGATTTTTTTGTCGAATGTCTTTACATTCTTTAGCTCACATTTTATGCAATGGAAAAGAGGTTCTTTGTTACGCAGAAACAGGTGTCTGCAGTGTTCCTGAACATTTGTTTTTTTTTTTGCTTTTAAAGATTATTTATGTTTGGCGATCTTGAACTATAAGATTGGTATAATTTGTTTGGTACTTGGTAACTCGGCCGAGTAGTGAAAGGTCGAGTACTCGGTAACTCGGTACTCGGCCGAGTTATGAAAACCGAGTACTCGGTATTCTGCTATTCGGCCAAAGTGCTACTTGATACGTCTCTAGTTTTAATTATAACTTCCACCATTAAAACTGAATAATTTTAGGACATAATAATCGACTTTCACTCAGAGCTGCTGTTTCACTAAGCAAAATTTAATTCCTTTATAGGCTGAACTTCTTTTAAAGCTGTCTTCATACTAATAAGTTATCACATTGGAGAACAGAGTTTTCGTAGATCTTTAATTTGTTTTTGACTGAAGTATGGCCTCTGAGTCCAAAACAGATCTGAGTTTTAATCTCTCAGGTCAATGTTTTAAGCATTATTGGTATCAAAGCAACAAATTCAAGTTCGAACTCGTGAACTACCCGGCCGATTTCGCTGAAATTTTCACAGTATCTTTATTTTAGCCCCGGAAAGGTTTGCAGACCAGTTCGAAAAAAATTCGAAGAGTAGTTCTTTTTTTTTATTTCAATTTAGGCCCAATTTTCACAAATTCTCGAAAAATTACTTGCACATATTAATATTACATTTCGTTAGAAAGGATAAAATTTTTACAAAAAAGTGGGGGATTTTTTAAGCTAAAGCTACATATAGTGCATATGAATATGCAATGCGAAGAAGTTTCCTCTTCGTGTTACTGTGAATTATTAAAGTTAAATGTTGTTCCTCGACATTCAAGTGAATTAGAATTTATCGCAACAGTTATACGGGAAATAACCAGTTTAATTAAATTAAAAAAGATTTTTTTCATTTAAACAAGAACGCAGTGCAGCTTCTTGTATCAGACGCTCTCCCGCGGGAAGTGGTTACATTCATATAAGAAAGGCATAAGAAAAGCACGAAGAAAGAGAATAAATTTCGTTTTTGACATTAAGCAAGCCAATTTTACTCTAAAGCAATTCAAAAATCCTACTCAAGAGAAATTTTGTTGCAAACTGTTATTTGTTTCCTTTTTATTTGATAAAAAAGTATATTTTACTATTGAAATGAAAACATTTCATTAAAAAAAGTTTCGTTTATCACTTTGCTCTGTAAAAAAAGAGTAAACTTTCCACTTTTCTTTGAAGGCAAATATTTATTGCTACAAATAACAATGTTTCAATGCAAGTTATATAATTAAATACATTGTTTTGGAAATAACAGTACATAAAGAACGAACAAGTTTCTAGTTTGTTCATTCTGAAAAAGCTAAGTCATCTCAATTATTTCACTTTTCCCCACATTCCCCTACTTGTATATACTTTGCGTTGCCGTTTTGATATCACAAGATGAATGATATGGGGGTTTTTTTCGTGGCATTACACATGCAAAGTTTCAAAGTTATAAGCAAAGTTTTTAAGTCATAAATTTCCACTATTTCGTACGTTATTCGTAATCAAAGTGGATTGTTTAAGAGTTAACTTATCTTTACTTAAATAAAATAAATTTCGATTGTGTGTGTCTGGGGTACTTTCGGAAACTACCGAACCAGTTTCGTTAAAATCTTTAGTTAGTGTTGTCTAGTGCTGGGAAGGTTTATAGGCCGTTTAGAAAAAAAATCGATGAATAGTTCTTTTTTCATTAGAATTTTTTTCATTAGAAAAAAAAAACTTTTTTCATTAGAATTAGATTCATTAGAACTTTAGGACCCACAAATTGATCTTTGTACTCGAAATAATCATCGTATCATCAAGATTTTAGATGTCTTGCAAAGCCCGGAAAAATACCCACTTTGGTTTTTCACCTACTCACATAGGGATAGTATATACATCAAAAAAGCAGATAAAATAATTTCATGCATTTCCTTGTTCTATAGTACATTGAAACATGCTACTCGATGACAATAAGATGTTTGAGAAAAAAACGCTATTTCTTTGATAATGGTTATCGTTGTCCTTTTATAAACACTAAGTGTTTATAGAAGTCCTATCGACAAGTCTTGTCGAAATTACAGTATTGCTCATGGATGATTAATTCATCGATTATTTCAGAAAGGGCATAAATCAAACTAATGGCATTTTTGAAGATTCAATAAAAAGTGATGAATTCATCAAAAATAAGTTCTACAAGAATTTTTATGACTAATCTAGCCGTAAGTAGGATCATTACTTCACCTTGAATTACGGTTTATTTCGTCCCTAAAATTGAATATTAAAAAAAAGTTTGGACTTGTCCCTTACTGCAATCAATAAACAGAAAGTCGAGTTTAGAGTGATGTAAATCAAGTAAGACAGATTTTATTTTAAACTGTTTCTTAACAAAAGTTAAATGACATAGGGACAAAAATAATTCATGAAGTCCGTATGCATAAAATCATTATCTAAAGAAAATAAATCTTGTATTTTCCTCTTTATTTCGTCTTTTTTTTTTTTTTTTTTTGAATAGTAAAGTCTGGTGTTAAAAAATTAATTTATAAAAATTAAACAGGAGACCAAAGCAAAAGCTTCACGTGTGTGTAAAAATATCAATATTCATCGAAGACACTCTCCATGGAAATCTTCGGTTTCTGTTTTTCTCTTGTCTAGTTTTGCAGATTTAGTTCGATGCACATACTATGATTATGTTCAAAATTGCACTGAATAATCATCTTGATATCGATTATTTCTTCCTACCCTGTGAAAAATTTCCCTATGTGCTCAATATTTTAAGAAATATTTCAGCCCAGTATTCTCTTGAATACAGTCTGTAAAATAACTAGCCTGAAACCGTTCCTTTGGTTTTCGTTCAAACATTTAAACATGAATGAGATCTTCACTGTCTAGGGGTGTTCTTTGGAATCAAAGCTAAGATCATGTTGATACAAACACATATTCAATTATACGGACAAAACACATAACGAAAAAGTACAAACATCAGTTCCTACAACATCATCTTCCATACAATCTTCATCAGAATCGCGCCAAATCTAACCGCGTTACATCACTTTCTGTTTGAGTGATATCGCTGCTCGAGTATAAATATTAAATGATATAGTTCAAAGAGTAAAAGTTCATAATGTTGAGAATCGAAAACATTTGTCATCTCGTAGAATCAGTTTTCCAAAATATCAATTTGAGAGTTAGGTCCTCTTAAAAAAGGAAGGGCTCCTGTTTTCGAATTTACGGCTTTCATTGATTTCAGCAGATTTGACGGTAAATCTTGGTGTAATTTCAGAACTGCACTCATAAGAGATGGAATTTTACATGGTAATAATCTGTCATATCTGTATCATTTATTTTACTGTCCCAAAATCCCTCTCACAAAGGACAGCGAATGTCCTCTCAGAGGAATGTCTTGAGCAATCTTTAAAATTTCTTCACTGTTATTTCTAGAAAAAATCTCCTACAGAGTTGTTCTTATTTTGATCAGCGTATACATTATTCAAAGCTTACTGCTTTTTTCACCGTTCCTGTAGAGATGTTAATAAAATCCCTGAGATATTAGCAAAATTTCTTTCCGATACTTTTCTGCCTTACCTCTACCCCGGCCCACTTAAATTTATCCAAAGGAGAGGATTTAAAGGATGTGTGCTGAACGCAAATTTTATCGGAAAGTCATAAAAACCACTCCCACTTGTATGAAAAAGAATTAACTTTTCAAAGTCAGGGAAGGAACAATCTACCCATGGCCCCCCTAAATGACAAACCTGCCCATGCCTTAATAATGCTATAGTAAAGGTGTTTTTTTTTTGAGCAATCTCCATTGCTTATTGTTCTCACTTGACTGTTTTGATGTGCTATCATTTTATTTTCCCGCCAGCACCCTCTGCAGCATCACCGTCGACCGGCTGCCTCACGATGCTGCTCCTATAGCGAAAGCCATCTCAGGTTGCATCACTTATTTGCCTACACTTACACACACACATACACCTACACACACACGTATACACACATGCATACATACACACACAAACACACACAACTACATACACATACCCCCCACACAAACACACAACTACCTACACACACGCATGCCTACACACACATACACAAACCGCCCACATACAAACCTACTCACCACACACACAAACACACACGCCTACATACACACGCACACTCGTGATTGCGAAAAACATAATTTGAATTCAAGATGTCAAAGTTCAAATTCTTTATTTTTTTACTTCATCATGCCAAACAATTTAGTTCTTCTATGACCATGTTATGTTCACATTTCGTCTTATACTAATCTTTCATTCACTTTGAGTACAGAAACGGCATAAGTACGGGACTTATGCCCTTTCTGTACTAAACAAAAATTTCAGCCGCTAAATAAAGTGGGTTGTTTACGAGGATTCACTTCCATTCTACACTAGTCGATAGCTCTCGATAAATATATAGTAGACCCCCAGCTAACACAGCTTATCAAAAAATGGAATCTATGCCCTTTCTGAAATGATTGATTCGCTTTATTGAGCAATCACGATTGCTTATTGTTCTCATTTGACGGTCCTTGGCGTTCCAATTCCTTTTTCAGCTTGAACCAGGGGCCTCTGCAGCACCTCCGCCCTCTACAGGCGCGACTGTCCCCCGGTAGCAGCTTTTCCTGGTCGGTGGCGTCCATGTCTTACATACACGCACGCTCACACACACGCATTGTTACGCACATACACAGTCCCACACACAAACCGTTACACACATACACACACGCCTAAGTGCATACACACAGGTCTACGCACACACACAAGCCTACACATGCACGCACGTGCGACTGCACACACATTCCCAACTATACACACGTAATCCCTAGAAGGACGGGCAGGCTTGGGGGGGCAGGAGTCGTTTCTGGTAGCAATAAGTCCAATGAGTAGGGTCCTGTCGTGATTGCGAAAAACATAATTTGAATTCAGAATTCAAATTAACTTTTTTTTCTGTACTTGCTATTATCATATTTACTGATTATGGGGAAAACGACTTTAGTTTTGTGAGTTGCATTAGTCAACGACCCCTTTTCAAGTAGGGGTTAGAATTTCGTGCTTTATAAAAATTATAGTAAAATATCTGATCGGTGATGCTGCCTGGGCTTAGTGCGGGCTACAGCTGCCTGCTCTGAAAACTGAACAATTGGTTGGATTGCTCGAGAGATAACTTCAGAACCATGCGTCAAAAATGTATACATACTTTTAGGCATAGTATGTTAATCTTAGAGCAGGAATTAGTGAATGGGGGGAGCTAGTCTAATCATTGGCTGGCAAAAGCTTTGGCAAAGACCTCAAATCACTAAACAACGACGAATGGTTGACACGTTTTGCGTGAAACTGTCGAATGAAACCTGTTTTCCTCCCAATGCTTCGCTTTAAAATCTATCAATTCACTTGGTGATTTTGTTTTACGAATGAAAATCTTCACACCCTCCCTTCTCGATTTTATTCCTTCTCGATGATGCTAACGCATGGGTCGGCAATATCTGGCAGAGAAAGGAATAGTATTTTGTTCCCTTCACCCTCAATAATTACATCTTGCTTTAATGGAACACGTGATGTCTGTTTGGCATTTTCATCGTTTTCGGTAATGTTTTGAAATTTTTGAGTAATCACGATTGCTTATTGCTTTCATTTGACTGTTTTTGGCGTTGCTATGATTTTATTTCCCCACCGCCACCCTCCGCACCATCACCGTCGACCGGCTCCTCACGATGCTGCTCCTATAGCGAAAACAGTCTCCAGGTTTCGTCAATATCCTACACTTACACGCATACATACACGCACCTACACACATATACATATATACACCTTTACACACATACATACACTTACACACATACACAAACACATACACACAACTACCCACAAACTCATGCCTACATACACATACCTCCCCCATACACACCCCTACACACATACACACAACTACCTACCCACTCATGCCTGGACACAAACACATATGCCTACACACATACACATACCCCTACACACACACACATACCCCCACACACAAACACACACGCCTACATATACACACACACTCGTGATTGCGAAAAACATAATTTGAATTCAAGATGACAAAATTCAAATTATTTTTTTTCCTTATGCTATGTCTGCTGGGATCCATTTGAGACATATAGTTAAGTTTTTGTGTGTTAAATATGCTTAATTTGTAAGAATTTGATTACAAAAGAAAAATCAAAGCGCCATAACTCGACTTCTGTCTTGGCGAAGACTTGAGTTTAAGATTCATCTTGGCGGGTTTCCTGTGGACCGGCAAACCCCCCAGAACTCGTTTCTCCCCACTTCGCATTGCCCAAGGAAAAACATCTGATTGTCATTATGACTCTTGAAAGAACTCTCCACATTGTGGTCAAAGCATTTCCGCCTGGTCTGTTTTCTCATTTATGCTTTCCATCGTTATTTCCAAGTAATTGAATACATTTTTAAAAACAGTTTTCGTGAGTAAGAAATAAAAAATGAAATGCAAATATTAATTTTCAATTATTTACTTGCTGCAATTACAAATACACCGGGATTTTTTTTTTCTTTGAATTCGAGATTTATTTTACTTGGTAGTTTTAAATAGCTTTCGTTTCTTACATAATGAGCCCAAACTTCAAGAAAATTATTGTGAAAAAATGAAAGAAACCCGAATTTTGTTTGACTGTAACGAATACTTGTTGTGTACAAATCCATGCTACGGCAAAAGTCTTTTTTTTTTTCCTTTTGGATCGTTTGAAAAGTTTGAGGAAAAAAATAATAATAATGCTATCACGTATGTACAGATACACTATTACAAATTTACACCGATGAACTGCTGGATGAAGAAGTTTTACTTTTTCATTTTAAATTTGAAACATACACATCTCCCTCGAAATACGAAATTAATTCGCTCCACCCCCTCCAGGTTTAGAACCCCTGCCTTAAATTAATTTTTTATAGGAAGTAAATTTACTCACTCCCAAAATATACCTATAAAGTAGGCTACATTAACTACGCTAAGGTAAGTAAAATAATTTTTAATAAATTGAGTTTCGTGGTTAATCAGATGCTTTTACAGTCACTTTTACACAAGTTGAGAGTCATAACTTTTCTATTTGCGTAAACCTCGATGCATTTTCGTTTATTATTTTTAACTTTTTTCATAAATAAGTTGAGCTTAAAACCGACCTTTTTTTGGAAAATTCAAAATTAATATCTTCTCTAAGCTCCGGTATGCAGTAATAGCTAATTGTTTCTATGAAGTTTCTAAGTTTTTTATATGAATAGAATTTTTTTTAAAAAGGGCAATCTTTTTTTTTTCCAAAACTGGTTATTTAATCTTTAATCTTTACCGTTATTACTAGAGTGTATAAAAGGAAAACGCCTATACAGGGTTGAAGTACATTATTTTAGGTAATAAAACAACGTTGAGTTACACAAATTTGCCGAGAATTCCAGACACGTGTTTCGGGGTTTCAAGAACACCCGGTTTTAATGCAGAAAAGTGAGCACAATTTTTTTTTCCGATGGAAAAGGGGCTCCTTGAAACCTCAAAACAGGTGTCTGTAGTTCTCTTTTGAACGATTTAACATTGTTACATTTTCTTTTACTTTTCTGCACAAAGGTACTTTTTTGATTTATATACATATGTATAAAAAGACACAATGGCACCTTTTCCAAATTCCGAAGAAATGGTTGGCATTGGCACAGTTGGATTTTTAAATCAGTGGGGATTATGGAAAATAATCTATAAATATTAAGTGTTCCTTTTTTGTTGCAAAGATTTAAACGAACTTAGGACGCATTTCTCAACTCCAGAGAGCAAATCGAGTGCATGTGAAAAATTAAAGAGAAGTTATTCAAAACAGAAATAAAGGATGTGGGGGTAACAAAGGATGCAGATCATTTCAAATATGCAATCAATTTTGTCCCGAAAGCTAAGTTTTATTTTTAAATGTCAATATCAGTTTAATTTAGTCATTTTTTCTGAAAGCACAAGTTGTAAAGAAGCTGTAGATTTATGTATACCTAAGGTATGGATAAGAGGAGGCACATATAGAATACCATTTCCATGTCAGAGGCAGAGTAAAAGATCCACTTCTTAACAAACCAATAAAATTGCAAGCAAGGATAGATTTACATTTCTTTTTTCGCTAAAGGCTTGTTGATGAACTTAAATCTGCAGTAGAAAAACCAAGATGCGCGTTGGAGAACATGCCTGATAGTTTTTCCATTTGTTATACTTCTGAAAAGAACGCGGTTCTTTTCGATGCCTTTGGTACCCATTATTACCGTGAGTAAATGTTTACAGCTGTGTGTTAACGTTCTTCTTACATATATAAACTTCGGTCGTCTTATCATTTTTTTTTTGAAATAGATGATATATATATATATATATATATATATATATATATATATATATATATATATATATATTGGATGGCCAATATTTTGACGAGAAGGAACATGCTTTTTATCAGTGAACGAAGAAATCACCAGAGACAAAGTATGCGTCTTTCAGAGCATATTCTCTTTTAATTATTCCTTTTTTGTTTTTTTGTTTTCCTGCTAATTTTTTAATCATTCGGAATTATTTGTTAATTACTTTGTGACCGATAGCTCTCCGCGCTGTAAAATGAAATCCCATTCGCAGCCTTGCATTTGTGATAAAAATATGATGAAATATATTTCAGACAAATCTAATTTCTTTGAAAACTTCAAGGATAGTTGTTTCGTTTTTGGTATTTTAAATTATTTTTTTCCCTCGCCAAATTCGGCAAGTCGCGCCGCTGACTGCCACGCGCCCTACGTACATTAACCTCGTTACCTTGACAACGGCTGCAATTCGGCTCGCCTAGCTTTCCCTTCAGTGCCAACTTAACGTGAAACAAAGTATAAATACACCTATGTGCTACGGTTCAAAGAAACATAAGACCTATATTAGCGAGGGCATATTTAAGTGACGGAAATTAAATATGACATTTGAAATCGTCTGCGCCAGACATTGATTTTTTACTTCCTTTTACAAAAAAGGAAGTATTGTATTCGCGAAAAAAATTTCACTCAAAAATCGACCTGAATTTCCATTTTACTCGCCCCCGAATGAATGTTGAGTTTTTTTTTCGACTCGATCACACGTGGATAAGGGCCTAAGAACGTATAGACACACGAAATATCCATTTTCACTATTCCCGAGTTAAAGACACGACCTTTCTCTTTTTTTTTTGACGTCTGAATGTACGTATGTATGTGTGCATGTATCTCGCATAACTCAAGAACGGTATGTCCTGGAAAGTAGAAATTTGGAACGTAAACTCCTAATGAGATCTAGTTGTGCACATACATTTTTGGTTGCATTCGGGTGTTTCTAAAGGGGTCTTTTGCCCCTTTTTGGGGGGAAATCATTGTTAATTTCAATGCAAACTCGAGTGATGTTATAATTTGGCGTACACTTGGCGATATATCGCCAGTGTTTTTTCCGCCAAGTTTTGTCGCCATCTTGGCGACAAAGTTGGCGATTTTTTTTAAAAATCTGATTTTAATTTGGCCACTGCTGGTGATATTTAGAGAGTAAACTGTTGAATCATATTAAAGCTGCCAATAATGAGAAAATGACATTAAATTGGAGTAAAAGGAAGTCATGTGATGCACACATTAGCTCGTTTATTTGGTAAATTTTAGCTGAAAAGAAATGCCATGTTGTTGCCGTTTTTGATGAACTGCGGACAAGTAAAATTCTTCAACTGTTTTTAGGTTTCTCCGATAATGGGGGACTTAACATTTTTCTCTTTTGATTATTTTTTTGCTATTTAACGTATATTTATTTATTCGTACAGCCTAGAGACTTTTCATAAAAATTTTATTTTGAGTTTATTATTGAAATTTTTATTAGTATTGCACTTACTCTAACTGGGGCCTAAAATGTACTGTTTTGATCGGCGTCCTTATTTCAATGATGAGTTTTGGGGAATATTGTCCTTGTTCAAAAGGGAAGTTCTCGGTGCTGTTTTTTCAAGTCTGTTTTTTTCTTTTTTTTAAAGATGTACTCTGGATGCTATTTCGGAATTTATTTTAATTCTGGATGTAATTTTTGTGTATATTTTCCCTATCCAGATAGATTTTTAAAGCGATGGATGACGGTATTGGAAAATTGCTATCTTTATTCTATCATGGGTTTATGGAGACAGTTGCTTAATCCAATGACGACTCTCAGGTAAGTTATTTCTTCTTCTAAGGGAGAGTTTTGGGAACTATTATCTCCGTTCTGAGTAAATGTTTTAGTAATTTGTCTCAATTCTAAAAAAAACTTTTAAACGGAACCGTTCATTTTATTAATGTATCATTGTCCTCAATATGTGGTTTTTAGGAATTTTTGTTTTCACGCAAAATAAGGTTTTCCCCTCAGAATAATGCCTGTTTTTTGTCTGTTCCCCTGAATAATAACTGCTGTCTTTTTTACTTCCTTTTACAAAAAAAAAAAAAAAAAGGAAATATTGTATTCGCGAAAAATGTTTACCCAAAAATCGGCTTTAATTTCCATTTGGCTCACCCCCAAATGAATGTTGAGTTTTTTCTTCAACCTGACCACACGTGGATACATGCCTAAGAACGTACAGACACTCGAAATATCCATTTTGACGATCCCCAAGTTAATTACAACGACTGTTCTCGTGACGTCTGTATGTACGAATGTACGTGCGTATGTGTGTATATATGTCTCATGACTCGAGAACAGAATGTCCTAGAAAGTTGTAATTTGGTACATAGACTCCTAGTGGGGTCTAGTTGTGCACCTTCCTTTTTGGTTGCATTCGTATTCTTCAAAAAGGGTCTTTTGCCCCATTTTGAGATGAAATCATTATTAATTTCGATGTAAACTCACGTGGTGTTATAATTTGGCGGACACTTGGCAATATATCGCCAGTCTCTTGGTCGCCAAGTTTTGTCGCCAACTTGGCGACATATTTGGCGATTTATTTTATTTTATTATTGTTATTTTCTTTAATCTGGTTTCAATTTGGCCACTGTTGGTGTTATTTAGAGAGTAAACTATTCAATCATATCAAAACTGCCAAGAATGAGAAAATGACACTAAATTGGAGTAAAAGGAATTTATGTGATGCACGCACATCAGCTCGTTTTCTAAGAAAATTCATAGGTTCTGTTGACGGTATTCCAGGACTTTCTTTATTTTAATGTCACACTTTTGGCAGTATTTCTTATTTATTCAGGAGACAATTTTTGGCATGTTTCACTCGGTCTCGGGTAATTTTCCGTCAAAAAATGGTGTAACAATTGAGTTAGATCATACAGTACAGAGCACCTTTTGATAGGGATTGAGATATTTAAAGACAGCGCTGACTTTTCTTTTAGAACTGTTGCCATCATTTTTTAGGGACTGACTCCTTCATTCGCCCTCATTTTAGGGACTAATGTCGTTACTGCTATTAGGTTTCCTAGAAATTGTTATATCACGCACACCACAATGGAGGTTACAGCTAGTTTAAAAAAAAATAGTTTCAGAAGTACAGGAACGCGTCAATTTATATAAATAAAACAAAGGATATAATGTGTATGTGTCTGATACAAATCCAGTTTACGTCGGATCTCGAACAAGTTTCGTAGGGAGGTACTTTGGCACCCGAGAAGAAACGTAGGGGGTTTTTCGATCGCCAAAAAAGGTTGCGAATTTTAGGATCCAAAAAAGGCATTAAATGGATCTTTCTACCCGAAATAATTATCCGATTTTCTTGATTTAAGGTTCATTCAGCAAAAATATATATGAAGTAGATTTACACTTCCTTCGAATTTCAGAAAAAAAAGGAAAAGAAAAAACTAGGCTGTAAAATCACTTTAACAAAATTATAAGCATTTTTAAGCCTAATGGAACATCCATATCAAATCGGAAATTTATCGTTTGCCAACGAGCTCAGTTTAAATTCTGTACTTCCGAGTCAGAAGGACGAAAGTCACATTATGATTATTTTACAGGATTGAGAAAAAAACTTTTTTCTGTCTCTTGCAAGGAATGGGACGTGCTCTCTTTTAACCGTGGAAAAAAATTAAAAGGATTATTTTTTGAAGAATTACGTTCATATGGCTTGATTGTCTTCTATATACAATCCACTAATGAACTGAAAATCGCAACTTTTGGACTTACGTCAATCTGGCTCGGAGGTACTGAATAAATGTGAAGAAAATAGTTTTTGATCTGTAGCCATTTTTTCCCTCAATTGTGAAGAAATAAAATTCTTCCTTTTGCTTTCAGGTACAATTTTCCTTTTTACTTCCTTTTACAAAAAAGGAAATATTGTATTCGCAAAAAAAAATTTCACCCAAACTCGGCCTTAATTTCCATTTTGCTCACCCCCAAATGAATGTTGAGTTTTTTCAACCTGACAACACGTGGATATGTGTCTAGGAACGTACAGACACCCGAAATATCCATTTTGACGATCCCCGAGTTAATTACAACGAATTTTCTCGTGACGTCTGTATATACGTATGTATGTGCGTATTTGTGTATGTATCTCGTATAACGCAAAAAAAGTATGTCCTAGAAAGTTTAAATTTAGTAAGTGGACTTCTAGTGGGGTCTAGTTGTGCACCTTCCCTTTTGGTTGCATTCGGATGTTTCTAAGGGGGTCTTTTCCCTTTTTTGGAGGGAAATCATTGTTAATTTTGATGTAAACTCTTATTTGCACAGCTTTAACGCATCCATAATCGCTCGAGTCATATTCATGACAGAATTTTCCTTCACTAACAAATCAGAAAAATCTTT